>NC_137023.1:57262610-57277610 GCF_032717465.1 Coenobita brevimanus | reverse complement strand
GAACTAGAAACAGGGAAGAAGGGGAGAAGAAAAGAAGTGAGTATAGAGAAAATTGGTGCAGAAGTTGATAGGCAGACGAAGGAAATAAATGAACTCCCCCACCCCCCAGAAAAAGCACAAAAATAGAGGGACATTTTGTGACCACTCACGATAGCAAGAGTAAGACTAAAAAAAAAACAAAAAACAGAGCCGCTGGATATAAGAAAAAAAAAAAAAAAACTAATTCACGAACTTATATGCCAGTTCTGTATCCCTGAAAAAAGGCAAACGAAAAAGGCAAACTGAAACGGCAGATAGAAAGGAAACTCGAAATCAATAACAGGAAACTTCGAAAGGACAGGAAAAAAACACCCAAACGAAAAAAATAAAAACAGAAACGAAAAACTGAAACTCCAGAAGGGGTAAACGAAACTCAGGAACAGCAAAACGAAACTTCAAAACAGCAGGAAAAGGCAGACAGAGGATTTTGGCAGACGGGAAAATCACTGAGAAAATTAAAAAAACAAATGTCCGGAAAAAGAGAAACATTTTGTGACCACTGACGGGCCAGCCAATTTTCTGGCGCTGACTAATTCGACCCGTTTCAATAGCCTGTGTGTGTGTGTGTGTGTGTGTGTGTGTGTGTGTGTGTGTGTGTGTGTGTGTGTGTGTGTGTGTGTGTGTGTGTGTGTGTGTGTGTGCACATCTAAAAACACACACACGCATACGAATACACAGAATACACAAAAACACAAATATCCCTCCTATTGTCATCCTATCTTCTGTTGTCCTTTTTATAAACCCCTGATATGAGCCCCGCCAGAACAATGCTACCAATTATGAAACCTTTAATCACATAAAATATCATAATAAAAACATAATAAAAACCGAGGCCATGAAAGCGCCCTCGTGTAATATAATCCATTAGACAGATTTTGAAAATATAGATAATCAGATAAATAACAAAGCTATGGTATTTTTTTTGTAAACGGTGGTCACAGTAATTATTTTTTCGATATTTTTTTTGAAGAATTATTTGCGTCACCCCATTATTATTTTTTTTTTACGGTCAGATTAATTACAAAACCATAGATTTTTTTTTTTTTTTGGAGTCGGTGGTCGCAACAATGATTTTTTTCGATTTTTTTAAACAGAATTATTTGCATCAGCTCATCCTGGTGACAAGATACAATTATGCCTTGTTTACCCCTTCAGTGCGATTACGTGTTTTAATCTTGCTATCACCAGAGGAGTTATATTAAAATCAGGGCAGGCCTCTAGCAATGAAAAGGTTATGTATTTATTTATTTTTTTGTCCTCCACTTTGAAAATTCTCTGCAAAGCTTAATGTGAACGTCTAATGGTTGTAATAGTTTAAAAGCACGTCATCACACTGAAGAGGTTAATTGAGCATCATGAACACTAGTATTATATCTCTTTTTCTGATTTTGGTCAGCGGATCACAAAAAATGGGAAGGGAGATAGAGGGGAGAGAGGAGGAGGGAAAATGAGAGGGAGGAAGATGGAAATGAGGGAGGGAAACTGAAGGAGAAATGTAGTCAGTTTAGGAGGAAGGTGGGGTGTAAGTTAACGAACAGACAGTAGGAAGAGGAATTAGGGAGAGGATGATGATGGGAGGGGAGGTGAAGAAGAGAGATATGGAGAGAGATAAGGGGTGGAAAGATGATAATAAAGGAGTAATAATGATGAACAAGAAAATAATCAAGAGAAAGGGAAGAGGTTAAGGGAAGGGAGGAGTAAGTCGGAAGAGGAAATAAGGAGACGATGATGCTGGGAAGAAAGGCGAAGCTAAAGAGAGGAAATAAAGGAGAATTAGGAGAATAATGAAATAAAGAATAACAATAATGGACTGGATTATGACGAAGAGTAGGATACGAGATCAGAAAAGATAGAGGAGGAGGGGAGGACGACCTAGGGAGAGGGAGAAGTCGTAATCGAAGAAGACCAAAGGGGGTCGTAGGGTGATGGAAAAATGGAAGTGGAGTTTAAATATTGACCAGGCTAGGGTGAAAGGGGGACAGGGTGGAGGGAGGGGAAGGGGAATTGTCAAAAATGGTCGAATATAGCGAAAAATAAAATAATTAAAAAAGCTAAACAAAATTAAACTAAGCTAAGATAATCAATGTATCTATATCCCATTGAGGATTCTTTCAAAAACCTTACTATGAATGTTCATCGACACTAAAGCAATCTAAATAAAAAAGTAACAAGAACAGTCACAAGCCTCTAGAAAAAAGTAATTCCAAAGGTGGAGGAAAGTGAAGTCTAATACTCTAAACTACATTTATTTACTTTGAGGTATTATAAGGTCTCTGTTGCACTGAGTATACATTCATAAATTATGCTGTAAATTTTCATAAACAGTAACACTTGCCCACAAAAATTGTCACGGATTTCCATATTGATATAAACACCATCTTTTCAATAGCATTCATAATACTATTTCTTCACATTTTACAGCTACAAAACACATTACTCATAATGCGACACATTCACAAACATTGCCATTAAATACAGACCTAAAAGCAAAAATATAAATCAGAAACCAAAACTATACGAGAAATGCTCAAATGGAAGAAAAAGATGGTGAATATAGGAAGGCAAAAAAAGAAAAAAAATAGCTGAAGCGTATTTATTTGAAAAATGGAGATAAAAAGAATTATTCGTGACGATTTACCAATTTTACCTAAGGTCGATTTTCCAGCACTGGCGAGGATGGTGTTTGCGGGGTAGCGGCGGAATGATTTTTTTTTATTTTTTTCTTTGACGTATTTTGCATTTTCCGTGGTTCTGGTTCTGCATTTTTCTTAGCATTTTTCACTGTTTTTTTTTGTATTTTTGTATTTTCCGTAGTGTTGCATTTTCCCTAGGCTTGCATTCTATCTGATTTTGTATTTCCCTAGGTTTCTATTTTCCTTTTATTTCGATTCTTTCCGTATGTTGGGGTCTGCTAGGATGGTGTGAGAAGCTGATGAAACTTGACCCATAGTCTCTAAAAATATTCTCAGCAACCGTTCCCTCTTTTGGGGGAAAAACTCAGGTTGTGAAGAGGTGAATGGAGACTGTTTATAACCCGCCATTAATGACAGATTCCACAGGGCTTTTCAAAATCGCCCGGAGGCAGAAAAAAAAAGAAAGACAGAAAGGAAAATCAAAACAAACTTACGGCCGTGACCATAAGTTCCCCGACAATCCCCTGACATCACTGTATCTTGCCTTCCTTATTTCTCACTCCCCAGACAACAGAGAATATCCTTCCATCCTTCTCAGACTCTTCTGTTGTGTGCTTCCTACTTCAATCACAAAAACATAGTACACGTAACACCTTCAATTACCACAGCCAGGGAATTTTTTGCTCATTCCTGTATTTACGCCATCGTGCTTAATAGGTTTAAAATGGCGGTGATCTAGGATACACACACACACACACACACACACACACACACACACACACACACACACACACACACACACACACACACACACACACACACACACACACACACACCAGATTTTGGGTCGCACTGCTGGAGTTAAAGGAAGGCCGGGAAGCGCAGAGGGACGAGACGGGAGGGACAATGGTCGCCGAGATAGACAAACTTCCGGCCAACAGTTGTGATTCCAGGAGCGGGTAATCGAATTTGGTGGAGCGAGGGTGGATCGAGAGTGAATTAGGTCCAGGAGGAATGGACAGTCGACGGAGGGTGTGTGTGGGGCGAGAGGGTTGGTTGAGGGACACGTAGATGTGAGGCAGGTGAGTGAAGGTAAGGTAAATGAGAGGTACAGGGGGAGAAAGATGTGAAGCAGTGTAATGGATTTCTTGATCTGTCTCTCTAGCTATCTTCCTACCTTTCTTTCAATCAATTTGTCTGTCTATCTACCTGGTTGTCTGTCTGTCTGGCTGTCTTTCCATCTACCTATCTCCCTACCTACGTACCTACTTACGTACCTACCTACCTATCTATCTATTATCCGTCCATCCAACTATATATAAAATGCTTTCCGTTCTTTGGTCGATTCTAATTATTCTCCTGGCAAAACCTATCTTTTTGCTTCCTTCTAAATTCATCGGATAATGCGACCCACATCCCTCCATATTCCTTGCTTCTCCTGCCCTTCCCCATTGCATTCCAGGAGCGGGTGGAGCCTTATCGGATATCTGGATGTGTGTGGCCATTAGCAGATCTCCCAAACACATCTCCCTCTCCCGTTTTGTTTGCCTGTCCAGACCCATCCCTCACACACACACACACACACACACACACACACACACACACACACACACACACACACACACACACACACACACACCTCCCCATTTGCTTGCCTCTCGATACCTATCTCTCTCTGCACTCCTTTCTTTCCCCACTAAATTTATTTTTGGATACGGCTGGCTAATAGAAAATTGTATGTTATTTATTCAGAGTTGGGTGATATTAGAATGATTTAAGCAACGCAGGAGAGGAAGGCAAGGTGTCATTAACAAAATGAGTCGCTTAGAAAGAGGTGTTACGGAGCTTACTTAACTGTCGAGAATAGGGGCTACGGCCTTGCTCCCTTCCCTATCTACCTTACAACACCCCTACCCCCATTTCTCCTCCCCCATTCCCCCTCCCCCTCTTAGTTTCCTCCCCCTCCCTACATTTTCTCATTAACGTCACCCCTCTCCCATCCCCCCTCATAGTATCCTTTCCTCCTAATTATTTCCCTCCTTCCCCTTTACATAACATTTAGCCTCCTAGGAAAAGAAAGTCGTCTTTATTCTTGCCATCTCCTTTACTATTTTACTGAATTTAGGAGAGTTCCTGTGTAGTAAAGAGATTAATGAGTGCTACAGGTAATTCATTTTCTTGGAATCGTGTCTCTTGATGCTAGTAAAACCGTCAAGAGGTAACGAGAATTAAGGAGAGAGAGAGAGAGAGAGAGAGAGAGAGAGAGAGAGAGAGAGAGAGAGAGAGAGAGAGAGAGAGAGAGAGAGAACCTAAGGAAAGAAAAGAGAGAGAGCCAGAGTCCGTTTTTTATGTGCGTCCTATGCGTTGGGCAGACTGCAGAAGAAGGGATTGGGACATAACCTTCCATAACCATCCGACTCGATATCAAGTAACGTAAGGCCTTCCCTCCACGATAACGATAAGCTCACTGGTTATCGCCTTCACCCCGAGTACGTCTTTTTTATAGTTTATTTTTGCTGTTTTATTTATTTATTTATTTTTTTGAACTGTTGGGAGTTAGACATAGCCTTCATAACCTCGGCCTTTCTTTATTAACTCATCTTTTCACACACACACACACACACACACACACACACACACACACACACACACACACACACACCTTCATAACCCCAGTCTTTATTTATTAACCATTCTTCTCTACACACGCACACACACACACACACACACACACACACCTTCATAACCCCAGTCTTTATTTATTAACCATTCTTCTCTACACACGCGCACACACACACACACACACACACACACACACACACACACACACACACACACACACACACACACACACACACACACACACACACACACACACACTCGGGAGGGATGGGAAGTGAGGCAGACAACAGCGGGGTGGTGTCGGAAGGATGGAAAAAGGATGAAAAAAGGATGGAGGAAATATGAAAGAAGAATGAAGGAAGGATGAAAAAAATGTAAGGAGACCTGGGGAAGGGTAGAGAAAGAATGGAGGAAAGAGAGAGAAAAACCGGAGGAAGGAAAAAGGAAGGATGGAGGAAGGATGAAGGAAGGTTGTAGGAAAGGAGGGAAGGTGGCGAGAAAGTTCCAATAAATATCAATGTGCAGTGAAGGAGAGGCTGCTGGAGAGGCCATGGCAGAATGGAGAGAGAGAGGGAGAGAGACTGGAGAGAAGAGAGACAGAAAAGAGAGAGACAGAAGGATTAAATAAACAGAGGAAATAGCAGAAGACAGTAAAGAGAATAAAGAAAACCTGAAGCACAGAAATGTAAGGATAAAAGTAAAGAAAGAGGAATTTGGGAGGGACAGATTTACGAGGGTGGGGGACACGAAAAATTTCCATATGAAAAGGTACACATAACAACTCCCTCCGCCCCGACAACCCGCCAATCTACATACACAATAAAGCAATTCACACACACACACACACACACACACACACACACACACACACACACGCTCAATTTACACGGCACACAGAAACCCAGGGACGAGGCTGGAATAACAGGGCAAACCGAGCTGAAATAACTAGAGGAATAGAACCGAAATTACTCCGCTGAAACTCTACAGAGGGAGACAGAGAAACAGACAGATAGACAGACAGATAGCGGACGGGTGCAATATATTACACACACACACACACACACACACACACACACACACACACACACATACATACAGTCAGGGCAGTACACAATATTGTCATCGCACTGAGTAGGTTAATGTATTTCCTCTCTCTCTCTCTCTCTCTCTCTCTCTCTCTCTCTCTCAGGCTCTCTCTCTCTCTCTCTCTCTCTCTCTCTCTCTCTCTCTCTCTCTCTCTCTCTCTCTCTCTCTCTCTCTTTCTCTCTCTCTCTCTCTCTGTCCACCAGCATCCGGTCTGCTCCTTGAGGTGTTTCCTTCTCATCCCGAAGTCTCGATTCGTATGCAGATTCGAAGCGCTGGATTTAATTTTTACTCCCCCTCTAATTTCCACACTTTATTATATTTTTCTTCCTTCCTGCTATTTGTAACGGTATATGTAATGTCTAGTTTGTAATCGGTAATTTTTTGCAATGGTTGATGTTTATTACGTTTAGATAAAAATACGATAAAGGGGAGACGAGGAAGATGAGAGAAAAGTGAGATGGTTAATGGAGGATAGGGCGTAAGACTGGACACTCGAGAAGGACAATAGGCCAATAGGAAGGGAGGAAATTGGGAGGAAATGGAGGGGAAAGAGGGAGAGAGGAGGAAACAGGAGATAGGATGGAGGATGAGACAAGAGAGAGAGAGAGAGGGAAGGTAATCTAGAAGGTAGTCAGAGATGGGAGGGAGAGAGGGAGCGGTGGGGAGAATAAAATGAATAGGGAAGCAAATGGGGAGGGTGAATAAAAGAACAGAAAAAAATGGGCACAGAGAAGAAAAGTTAGTGAATGCAGACGTGTGTAGATATAATAAAAATAGCAGAAGAGAAAAGAATAATGCGAAAAAAAAGAAGAAGAAAGAGAGATACAGGAGACAGATGTAAACGAAGGAAGGATATTGATAAAAAAAAGAGAATATCGACACTGCGTAGAAATTTACAGAAAGAGAAGGCAGAAGAATAGATGTGATAAATGGTTGAAAAGAGAGGAGGAAAGAAGAAAATGAGGATAAAGGAAGAAAATAAGCGAGAACAGGATATAAAAATGTGTGTGTAGGCATAAGAAAGGTAGAAGTCAGAAGAAGAGAGAAGATGAATGGAGGGGGAAGCAAAATAAAGTAGAATACAGGAGGAAAGAAAAAATAAATTGAAAGAAGAGATAAAAGTAGTGAGAGAGAGAGAGAGAGAGAGAGAGAGAGAGAGAGAGAGAGAGAGAGAGAGAGAGAGAGAGAGAGAGAGAGAGAGAGAGAGAGAGAGAGAGAGAGAGAGAGAGAGAGAGGAGTAAAACGAAGAAAGAGAGAAAATAAAGTATATACAATAATAAGAAGAGACAAACCAACTTATCACAGTTCCTGCCCTGAGTCCCACCTTTCTGGCCACTCGTATTTTCAGACTTACCTCTCTCTCTCTCTCTCTCTCTCTCTCTCTCTCTCTCTCTCTCTCTCTCTCTCTCTCTCTCTCTCTCTCAGCATTTCCATATCCATTTCCAAGCTGCATCTAAACCCATATTTTCGGCAGCATATTCCTCGCCTCTCTCCCTCATCCAAAATTTTCAAGAATTCCATATTTTCGAAATCACGTCAAAAAAACACACATATATTTTCCAAGATTCCATATAATCTAATTTTTTTAGATGAAGGGGAAGATAATTATCCATTTTTTTTATATATATATATTTTTTCATTTTTACGTGCCCACCATTTCTTCTCCCCTAAACTTTTTTTTTTTTATAAATCTAATTATACCGAAAAAGAGGAGGATAACCAGGTCAAGGGGAGCAATGAATATCAATGGGAGAGAGAGAGAGAGAGAGAGAGAGAGAGAGAGAGAGAGAGAGAGAGAGAGAGAGAGAGTAGAGAAATATTGTCCCCTTCTGAATATCACCAAACTAAACACAACCATTTTTTTTATTTTTTATTTTTTATTTTTAGCTTTCAGTGGTTCCTTATTTTTTCCCTCGTTGGCGCTACCGTCGACAAAAATAAGGGAACTTTGGAAAATGGTGTGGCTTTTGGCATGGCGCTGTGGAGGAATATTAAGTAGCATAGAGGCTGGTGTTTGGGGTGTTCGGGAGGGGTGTGGGTGGTTGAGGGAGCTGGGAGGAATGGCTGGGGAGGTAGAGAAGGAGGGGTGAAGGAGGTGGAGAAGGAGGGGTGAAGGAGGAGGAGGAGGTGAAGGAGGAAAGGAGAGGTGAGATATTAGGGTGTGAGGGACGTAGGAGGACTGTCGGGCCTTATAGGGAACGGGATGCCAAGTCTATGTCCAGAATCTGACACATAAAAAAAATTGTGGTGAGAGACGAGGAAGGTAGAAGGGGAGAAAAGTGCAGGGTAGGCGAGGCTGGGGTGAATAAGATGTTCTAAACGTTTGATTTATATGCAAAAAATTTAAAGAAGCATTGGAGGTGTACTAAGAGTGAGTTTTAAAATGTGTTGTGTCCAGGAGTGTCCAAATGTAACACCCCTCTTCCCTTTCCTCGGGCGATTTCTCGTGTGTTGGCTTATTCAGACACCTTCACTTATACTTTTTACTCTCACTTGGCCTAAAATTGCCGTCTCTCCATCTTGAATTCTGATCTGTAATATGATTTTAACACCAGAATGTGATGCTTGTTACGAAGAAGTATTATGGACAAGAGGTAGAGTTGTATTGTTCCCTTACTCTTCCACTGAGCAACGGGAAATTAGCCACAGAAGGACGAGGAAAATGTGGGCCAAGTTAAAATAAGCATAATGTATTAGTCATCCCAACTTTGTCGATAGAAAAAAGATATAATTAGCATAGAAAGAATGTTCAGGCGTAACAGTCAAATTGAATCACTTAGGAAGAGTTGCGACGATGCCTTTTGTTGCACTTAGAATAGGCAACTGAGTCATAGGAGCCCGAGAGTGTTAATTACTTTATAACCTGACCCAAGTTCCCACACCATCGCCCAGGTGAGAGAGAGAGCAGGTAAGTTTGATTGACTTTTTATTAGGAAAGTTTTGAAAGGAATTTGAAAGTGAGAATGAGTATGAGGTTACAAATTGGCAGAGTCCCTCCTTCTTCGTGGAGAGAGAGAGAGAGAGAGAGAGAGAGAGAGAGAGAGAGAGACACACACACACACACACACACACACACACACACACACACACACACACTCAAACCCCTCCTCCCAGCACACACACACATCTCCCACAGCCTCCCCCCTCTCCCCACCACCCTACCAGCCTCTCTGTTAATTTAGTCCGTGTTAATTACTGCATGTGGGAGTCTGGTGGCCGGGGAACAATATGTGGCTGTATGTGAAGCCTTCCCTATCTATCTATCTATCTATCTATCTATCTACCGATCTCTATCGAACCATCCATCCGTTCATCCAGCTGTGTCTGTCTATCTGTCTATCTGTCTATCTATCTACCTGTCTGTCTATCTATCTATTTATCTATCATCCATCCATCCATACATCTCTCTCTCTCTCTCTCCATCTCTCTCTCTCTCTCTGTAAATAATAATGGAAAACGTTGGTAAAAGAAGCACTGGTAGCATAGCATTTTTTTCCATCATTTTCTAAGCTCATCATTTTGTTACCTAGTTTTTTGTTTCTTTATTTTTTTAGCCGTATCACTTTTTTAGCTGTATTTATTCTTATCCTTATTATTTTCTATCCTCATTATTTTCTAACTATAATTTTCGATTCCTATCATTTTCTAACCTAGTCTTATTTTTTTAAGGATATTTTTATAAGACGAATTCTACGACGTATTTTGGAAATGAGACTTGAAAACCAGAATACCTGCTTTGGGAGTTTTTTTTTTTCCACTCTGACTATGAAACTTAACTCCATGAAAAAAAAAATACTTGGCTGAATTACACATATTTGGAACAATGACTGAGGACCATCAGGGGAACACGTTTGTCAAATTTGGGTGAAAAAGGTTAAAGGTTGAAATTAAAATAGGGAATGTTGTTTTGGTGGAGGTATGCGCCCTCTGAGTGTTATAAGTGCAGTGTGCCGTTACCGCAGCATGGAGTCGGCGGCAGGTCCTTCGACACGGGAGCGGGGCCGCCGGTAAATATGTACCCACTTCATTATTAACCGCTCCTTCAAACACCAGCTCAAAGAGAGAGAGAGAGAGAGAGAGAGAGAGAGAGAGAGAGAGAGAGAGAGAGAGAGAGAGAGAGAGAGAGAGAGAGAGAGAGAGCAACGTGAAAAACGATCTCGCTTGTTATTCATGCTCCTGCTGGCGAGTGAGAAGGATGGGGAAGAGGGAGGAGAGGTGCAGCGCCCGTGTTTGAGCGTGCCCTCCAGTTTTTGTGAATTGTAATGATCTCGCCTTGCACTTGAATCGTGAGGCACAGTCGGTGAGGAAAGTTCGATGCCTAATATTTCGTCCCTTCTGGTTCTCAGTTTCCTCTTCTGGCTAGGCTAACATTTCCAAGCTGAGAGAGGCTTGGTATTTATCTTTGTCCAGTAATACAAAAGTTCACCTAATATTTCACCCCTTCTGCTCCTCACTTACCTCTGCTGGCTGATATTTCCAAGCTGAAAGTGGCTTGGCATGTTTCACTCTCCATAGAAACAATAGTTCGCCAAGTATTTCACAGCTTCTACTTCTCACATTCCTCTGCTGGTTAACATTCCCAAACTACGAGAAGAAAGGCTTGGTATGTTTCACAGTTATGATGTGTCAGGGAGAAATGGGACGGACATAACCTAAAGTCAGGATTCAGGGGCTTGAATGATGAGAGAATTAGAGTGTGGCCCATTCATCTAGTCAGACTTTTGGTTAGTTTCTCCTTTCAGCTTTTTCTAGTTCTCTGGACCGTACCTCCCTCCATGGTGGGAAAAGAGGTCTGGAGGATCAAGATGCTGTGAGATGATGATGATGCTGTAAGATGCTGATGCTGATGATGCTAATGAGATGATGATGATGATGATGATGATGATGAAGATGCTACTACGACTGCTGCTGCTGCTGATGTGATAGTGTTGAGCTCAGTTCTAACACAGTGAACTAATAACCAAGGTGTTTCCCAAGCCGCCAAATAAAATCGTCACCGTTCTGAAGGGACTCTAGACAGTACTGGTATGTAAACACCTGTCCAATATTTGCTTCGGAGGGGAAATATGGACGTGGTAGTTTATCTTGTTGTGTCCACTTTGCCTCCCCTTTGTGTATATTTGTCTGCGTCGGCGTGGGTGAATGAGAAGGCTCGTGTTTTGTCAGCTTCCGTTCGCAGTTTTGACGTGTATATTCTTGCACACATTCTTAGACACATTCTTTATTATATATGGCAACAGGAATATTATGGGCTAATATTTTGCTTGCCTAGTGGAAGAGTAAGCGTGACTGTACCACCGTGGAAAAGGGGAAAAAAAAAAGGAGAGAAAAAAAAGAAAGCCTGTGTGCTGAGTCTACCTGTATAGTATGCCTGTGCAAATTGGATGATGGAAAATATTTAGATCAATCAATCGGTCAATCAATCAATCATTTCCTGTGGCACCCTCGGGGATGCATAGGGCCTCGATGAACTCACACCACCACATCCAATCTTGTGCTAACTCCTCAAGATCTCCCCAACACTCATCTCCAGCTTCCCGTTTCATTGTCCTCACCCACGTCTCTTTTGGCCTTCCTCTACCTCTCCTACCGAGTGCCACCCACCCTGGTGTACCTCGTACTATTCCCTGTCTCCTATACACATGTCCTAGCCACTTCCATCGTGAGAACCTAACATATTCATCGACCGGCTGCACTCCCGTTATTTCTTTAATTCTACTATTTGGTATCCTTTCCCACCACTTAACTCCTAATATTCTTCTAAGTGCTTTGTTTTCAAACACCAAGAATTTATTTTCCATAGTCACTGTGCTGTACCAAGACTCGTGTCCATAAATTAAGATACTCCTAACCATTACCTTATAAAGTTTGATTTTTGTGTGCACAGAAAAATTGTTACTATTCCAAATATTTTTAAGCATTCCCATTGCCTGATTAGCCTTCTTTAACCTTTCCTCGAATTCAAAGTTCAAAGAACCATCCTTGGCTAAATAAGTACCTAAATATTTAAACCTATCAACTTGCATTACAACCATACCTCCAATTACACATTCCTGCGCATTTTCCATCTTCATATTGATTATTTCAGTTTTTCCACAATTAATAACCAAACCCACCTTGCGACCTTCACTCACCAAACAGTCCAACACTCTCTGCATCTCTTCTGGCCCATCACAAATCAAAACTATATCATCTGCATAATCTAAATCCAAAAGTTTCCTGTTCTCTCCCCAAAGTATACCTGCACCGGTTTCTGTTCCAACGCGTTTCATAATGTAATCAATGACCAATATAAATAGTAAAGGCGATAGAACACCACCTTGAATTACTCCGGACTTGACTTCAAACGAATCACTCAGACAACCATCAACCATCACTTTACAAAATGTGTCCTCATGCATGTTCATAATGACCCTCACAAACTCCTCTGGTATTCCATAATGTCTCATGATCTTCCCCATAGTCTCTCTCGAAACACTATCAAAAGCCTTTTCAAAATCAACAAAACAAAGACTTAACGGTACTCTCATTTCATTAACTTGCTGCATCAAATGCCTAACTATAAAGATCTGATCATTGCAACCACGTCCCTTTCTAAAACCAGCCTGTTCATCCCTCAGAATACCCTCAACTACCGGCTCCAACCTATTTAACAACACTCTACTGAAAACTTTCAAAGCTATCGGTGACAAAGAGATTCCCCTCCAATTACCACATTCACTCAGGTCTCCCTTCTTCGGAACTTTAACAATTACACCATTCTTCCAAACTGATGGTAGTAACCCCGTCACCCATATCTTATTGAATAGCTTGGTCAAGATCATTATTAATCTATCCCCTCCACTTTAAACATTTCCGGAAATAAACCATCCTCCCCTGGTGCCTTATTATTCTTTAACTGTTTTACTGCTTTCTCCACTTCTGCAAGCCTCAACTCTCCTGTTTCTATATTTAAATCTTCCTGAGCAGACGGTATATCCTCTTCTGGTGGTATTGGTCTATTAAGAACTGTCTCAAAATGCTCTTTCCATCTATTTTTAATATCTCCATCTTTGGTCAATAAATTTCCTTCCCTGTCTCTAACTGGTATTTCCTTGCGTTTACCTGCATTACCACTCAGTTCTCTAATCGATTCATATGCTATTCTTTGACTCTGTCCATCATTTTTGTTTATTAAGATTTCAGTCTCTGCAACCTTTTCATCCACACATCTTCTTTTATCTCTCCTAGCTAACCTTCTTACTTCTGAATTCAAACTCCAGTACGCAGCTCTTGCTAATTCAATATCTCGTTCATCAACGCATTGCATCTCACTATTCAATTTAGCCTCACCTCTCTTTTTTATCATATCCCACGTTTCCTCTGATATCCATTTCTTTCTCCTGAATCTATGTCTCCTTCCAATCGTACATTCAGCAGTCTCATGCAAAACTTTGTTCACATCCTCCCACATCTCATCTACACTTCTCTCCCCCTCTTCCAACGTTTCCAACACCAAAAACCTATTTCTGCATTCTAATCTGAATTCCTCCTTTTCTTCTCCTTCCCTTCTAAGCTTAACAATATCGTATCTACCAACACCAGATTTTTCCTTCTTCTGATTTTTAAGTTTAAACCTTATTTTTGCAATGCTGAGTTGATGGTCACTACCAATATCCGCTCCCCGTTTAACATGAACATCTAGCAGAGAACTTCTATGCCTCCTACTGATAGCGATGTGATCAATCTGATTTTTATATTTTCCACACGGCGACACCCAAGTTGTCTTGTGTATATTGCAATGCTGAAAGAGTGTGCCCCCGATGACTAAGTCATTTGCTAGACAGAAGCTTCCAAACCTCACTCCGTTTTCACTCATCCTACTACCAACTCCCATCTTACCCATACATGCCTCAAATCCCTCATTTGAACAGCCCATTACTGCATTAAAGTCTCCAACGCAGATCAAAACATCATGTCTAGGTACCCTTCCTACTCCTTCTTGCAACTTTTCATAAAATGTGTCTTTCCTTTCATCGAGTGCATCATCAGTAGGTACATAACACACAAACAGACTGATGTTGCCATGATTTGATTTAACCCGTGCGTATAACAATCGCTCATCTATAGGAACCCACTCGCATAAAGCCTTATTTGCCTTACAACCCAGCAACAATCCTACTCCCTGAAAATGCATTCCATCCTGTCGGCCAGACATCAATAAACGTATACCATCCTCCAAATCCAACTTATCGACTCCAGTTAATCTAGTTTCTGTCAGAGCACAAATATCAAGTCCGTAATTTTGAAAAACCTTCACTAACTCATCAATTTTACCGTCATGATTTAGCGTTCTCACATTCCAGTTACCAATTTTAATTGTATTTTTTGCATTAACAAAGGAATTAGATTGTAATTGAGGCAACCGTGAGATTCTTAGCACCCCCTGCCCATTTAAGGGCTGCACGGGACTGGGGGCCATTATTGTTCTTTCAGAGTCCATCAAGGTTTCTTTGGCTAACTTCCTGAACACCTCGCCATTGTGTTGCAGTTGCAGTAGGCAGTTAACTTGCCTGATTGCCCACACCCGAAAGACCCAGCTATGCTGTAGCCAGTCACGCGCCGGCATGCTTCCCAGCCA
>NC_137023.1:57017610-57260110 GCF_032717465.1 Coenobita brevimanus | reverse complement strand
CGGTACGTAATGTGTACAGGCCTACGTATGTGTTGTGTGTACAGTACGTGCGCGTTTGGTGTGCGCGTGTGTGTGTTGGTGTGCGGTATTGACTAGCTCCTCACTCCTGGGGCCGCCTCCACCCGCACCACACCGCCATCCTAGCCGCCCTGCCGCCATGGCCACCAACGGAGCTCCACCTAACGGTTCCTCGTCCTCAGCGTCGTCAAACAGCGGGCAGCCACCACCGGAACACCCATTGCAGGCTGCGGGGTCGGCCATGAGCGGCATCGTCCAGGTTTTCCCTTCGATTGTGGAGCTGAATGTAGGGGGAGTTTTCTACACCACCGCCCTCACCACCCTGCAGCGGGACCAGGAAAGCCTCCTTGGTCAAATGTTCTGCGGAAAATCCAAGAATCCAGTACTACGTGACTCCAAGGGCAGGTTCTTCATCGACCGCGACGGAGTCCTCTTCAGGTACATCTTAGACTTCCTTCGAGACCAGGAAATTGTGCTGCCGGAGAACTTCAGTGAGCGCGAGAGGCTGAAGAAGGAGGCTGAGTTCTTCCAGCTACAGGAGATGCTCGACACACTCACGCTTCCAAAGTCCCTCAGTCCCCTCGACCCGGCCTACACAGTGCGAACCACCACGGGGACCATTATCATCGGGTACCGCGGAACGTTTGCCTTCGGTCGTGACGGGATGGCAGGCGACGTAAAGTTCCGTAAGATAACTCGGATCCTGGTGTGCGGCCGCGTAACGCTGTGTCGCGAGGTGTTCGGTGAGACACTTAATGAATCTCGCGACCCGGACCGAGGTGGCGAGGACAGGTACGCGGCTAGATTCTTCCTGAAGCACACCTTCCTGGAGCAGGCCTTCGACATGCTGATGCTGGCGGGGTACAAGTGTGTCGGGTCCTGCGGCTCCAGCACAGCGGGGGGCATCGTCATCGACAAGAAACAAGCGGGTATGGACAACGAGGAAGACCGATGGAACCACTACAATGAGTATGTGTGGGTGAGAGAATAAAATGATGCGGGGGTCAGTCAGGGGGTCCAACCGTAAGACAAGGCGCCCTACATTGTCAACAAGTTCCGATTTCTGACAACACAACCCCCCCACCACCTGCACATGTACCGGTCCTGACGTGGATTCTGCTCCGCGACCTTTCATCTCGTACTTGTTCTAAATCGTGGGATCGCTCGATGTAGTGTGTCATTCCGTGTCCATCCTGTGGGTGTGTGGCCCCAGCGCTCTACACAGCATTACCGTAAAGTATTATTGCTTAAAAGCACACGGCAAGAACACGTAGTCACCAAGCCGCAGCTCTAGTGAGTTTATCTGTACTTTGGTAATGTTCCATAGACGTTGACATTAGTACGAACATCAGTGATATGGAAGACTCGCTGTCAGTTGTTCACAAGTTTCACATGTAAAATTCTTTGAGAAAATCATCGTCCGTTAATCAACCAACAAGAAATTTTTATGTAAGTATTGTGTAATTTGCGTTCCTCTGTGACCCACATTTAAGAACAAACTGAATTTGTTTGTCAGGCACAGTTTTACAAAGCACGTCGGTTAGGCAACAGGGTGTTAGAAGTCTGTTATTTTGTTCCTTAATGATATTATTCATGCATAAATACTGGCTAATCACAATCTTCTAGCTTCTTTTGAGATTTGCTACATGTTGTGTAGCACGATAATGACTACAAGCATTTACGCGGCCACAATCAATGCAGTGACAGATTAGAAGGATCTGTGATATTCAGTTGTAATTGGATGGCTTGGAGTGAAGGGAAGGGGACATCACTGCTTGGGATTGTTTTGATGATTCTTTTTCTGCTATTCGTGGTGTAGTTAGATCGCCCCGGTCAGTGTGCCAGGTGCGTTGGTTTGAATCCCAAGATGTAACTGGAGGTTTTTACAGTCAAGCGATGCCATCAAGGGAAGTAGGTTAGTCATCATCCAAGCCCTCATATGGGGTAATGTGAGACTATTACCGTTACTGGCTTTTTAATTACAACAGAAAGTATTTACTGGTTGATGGCAATGAGACAGAGTACGAAGGAAAATGAACCAGTGTGTATACCAAGCACTGCACATACACAGATAGGATGTAAAGGAGGCACTCCGTTCATTCCTTAAGGCATAACTTTTGATGAATGTCCGTGCTGCCATCTGGTGGTCGGGTTGGCAGACTGAATGAAATGGGGTTGGCGAGGGAAGAAACCTTGCTTCAATATGGATTATTATGTTGCAGATTTCTTCTCTTTTCCAGGGAATAACAAAGGAATGGTGCTATACTCGGTTTGTCTTCACATGAGGGAACTGGGGCACAATCACAGCTTAATTACTGAGTCGTGGTGGCGTAAAATTCAGTCAGGTTTAGCTGTGAGTTAGTAATGAGTCTCCTTGGCTACTACTCAAATCAGCTCTCTAGTCTAACCACACTCGGCTTTCAGCTGAACTGAAAGGGCTAGGGGCTTTCGTCAGGTTAGTCCAAAAGAATGATTTAAAAAAAATGTTATTTGTTTCAAGCCCTGTGAGATGTCAAACATTATTGCTGTTAATCTCATCACTCATGTCGGCAAGATGAAAATAATATTATTTGTATTATTATTTCTTCTTCTGTGAAATTCGAAGAAAATTTGCTCAGGAACGATACGAGTATTAACAATTTGTTTATGACAGGAAGAGATAGGACTGGAGAATAAGAGATGATTTTAGAAGCTTATGGCATAAAATCGCTATGTGGAGAAGCTGATCATCATTACTATATCGTGTTGTTCTAGCCTGACAAAAATCCGTAACTCTTTTCAGTTCACTCATTGGCCAAGGGGCCAGATTGGAGGGGTGATCTGACTTGTGACCAAGGAGACTCATTCCTATTTCATACCTTACTGTAGGCTCCTCGAGTTTCATGCAACAACGATTTCATATTCAAGTTGTGGGAGTGGCCCAGTTCCATCAAGTGAAAACCAACGGACTATTCTAAATAGGTACATAGGATGCATAGCAGGACGGGAGGAAAATATAGAATTAGCAAATTTGCACATATTATTGAAGATTACTGCAAGATCTGGTGATTAATGTTTGGTATAAAATTAACAATGATTTTTGGTCTTCTTGTTCATGAGTAGCAATAGGTTTATTTGTTTGCCAGGTTATACGAGCATATCCTATTGTTATGTACACGCATAGTCATCATAGTCTCTGAGCTACTTAGTGATTCTTTGAAGACATTTACCTTAAGTAAACAACGGTGACAATGCCAGTGCAAAAGTGAGGTTGATTAAACGTGAAATTATTTTTTTCCCTTCACTAACGTCTGATCTGAAACATACACACCATGTGGTTCCGTTTTGAGGACTTACATGCCTGCACAGTTTTTGCTATATAAATCTGGTTTATGATCGTATTTTGCTTCCTCATTTGTAATTAGCAGTCTAATTAGACAGATTTACCGTGCAGTGCATCACTTAGTTATAGCCTTCTCCGCAAAAAACAGCCTCGAGCAGACCATTCAGAGCTTTGCTGTTTGCATTCCTTTGCATTTCTCCCCTTCCATCCAGTCTGCTGTTCTATCCACTTGACCACGCAATAAAAGACGGACTGCCACCACCCTGACATAATGATCTATTCATATTTATGTTGTTAAGTAGTTCATGTGTTGCAGTTTATACTCCTTTTCTTCAGTACGAAACTATATTATAAGATGGAACGTGAGACTAAAATAATCATACTTATTTACGGTTGCTGTTGCTCTTTTAGCGATGAGGTGAGAGCAGTGTGGGTTTTACGACACTGCTGGGAGGTGGGCAGTGACAGGAGCAACAGCAACAGCAACAGCAGTGAGGGCGGGAGGTGTGAGGGGTAAGGAACGCCAACCTGTCTCGCTACAAGAGGCCTGTCCACTTAATTTAGTCAGTAGCTCCGTGAGAGGACTGTCTAGGAAGAGTATGTGGCGTCATTTGAAACTATCAGGGCGAGTCAAAAGTCTGGAAACACTAGGAAAAGAAAAAAAAAAAAGATCCTCACGTGACCGTCATGCTGATAGTGCACATTCGCAGTCTTTTTTCTCAGTCAGTATGATCTGGGGGATGTAGGTGTATTTTTTCTTTGAGAGAGAGAGAGAGAGAGAGAGAGAGAGAGAGAGAGAGAGAGAGAGAGAGAGAGTCATATTTTTCCACTGTGGTTCCAGACTTCTGACTCTCTGCATTACCGTAACTGTATTGTAAGCAACATATCATGATTATTTTTAATGTTTAGTGCTGATTAGTTTCCTCAGCATGGAAGATCGTCACGAAGTTTAACTTAATGAAGAGTGATGACAGGAAAGTTGCATAATAATTGAAAAAGCACTTGGTATTAATCGTGAGTTATTTCCAGCAAAAAATAAAAAAAAATAAAAATAAATAAATAGATCTCATACAATATGGATATCACTGAGCTGAAGGTGAAGTATGTTCCAGACAAATAATAAATCTTGACGTAAAGTTTAAATAAGTGATGATTTTTTATTAATGAAGGAATGTAATGTGTAATATATAATGAACTTCTCCATGCAAATTAGTTCCATTCAGAGCCAACCCTTCATATCAGATTTTATCCTCAGCTCAGAAAGATTGTTATTTGTACATTTTTATGCATGTATTGATCTCTCTGGTGATTTTCGTTTCTCTATGTGGGTCGTGTTCGAAGTGGCTGTGGGAGCACGTAACACCTCTTCCTTAGCGATTTATTCCACACATTTACATCTTACTATCCTCTTGTATGTCACTGATGTATGTGTCGATTTTAAAGATATATAAACAGATCACAAGAGAATGTTAAGGTGTAAAGTACAAAATAAATAGCTAAGGAAGAGGTGCGGCGAAGCTTTCTGTGTCACCTTGAATACGTGCTTATGAATTACGTTGTTTGGGGTCCATAGGTCACACAACAAACTCTGTATAAGTGTTTAAGTAACGTGACCATTGCTTTGTACCCAGGTTGGTGACATGAGCAGAGGTGAGGTGAGGTGAGGAGGAGTCTGGCTCACATCCCAGTATGAGAGGGACCACCACCACATTTTTTAGTCATACTTTCACATTCATACTATAACCTCTCACACTTTTTACGCCAGCACTCACAGTCTGATTCACTGTTTGCAACACTTGGAGCCTGAATCACTTTTTACGTCAACACTCAAAATCTGAATCAGTTACGCCAACACTCAGAATCTGAATCACTTTTGGCGCTAACACTCACGGTCTGATTCACTTTTGGCGCCAACGATCACAGTCTGATTCACTTTTGGCGTCAGCACTCACAGTCCGATTCACTTTTGGCGTCATCACTCAGAATCTGAATCTCTTTATACGTCCACATTAACAGTTTGAGTAACTTTTTGCAACACTTAGAGCTGAATCACTTTTTTAAGTTAATTGCCTGCTCACTGCTTGAATCACGCGAATCACCTTTTACGTCAACACTCACAAACTGAATCAGTTTTACTGAAAACACTCGATATATGAATCACTTACTTCAACACTCGGAGTCTGAATTATTTTTTTTATATCAACATTCACAGTTTGATTCATTTACGTCAAGAAACGCATTTTGAATCACTGTAAACTTTTCTGATTACTTTCAAAACACTTCTAATTAATTTCAAAACTTCTAATTACATTCAAAACACGTCTAATTACTTTCAAAACACCTCTAACATCGTTCAAAACACTTAATTACGTCTCACACTGAAGGGATTTACGAATGCTGTATCTCACCCCCTTCAGCTCGAAAAGTCTGAATGAAATCGGTAGGTAAGAGCAAAAGTTAGAAGATATACGTCAGTCCAATAGGCCTAGTTTCTAACCTCTAAGACATCTCCCTTAAGCCTGATAAATTACTCTGGCGGAAGCAATAATTAAATATAAATGACTTTTGTACTGAAGGGGTTGAGTTTTTGAAATAGGGACCACTCTATTCTTTCTATGTGAATCTATGCTCTATTTACTCTAACTTGGCCTAAAATTACCATCTCTCCATTTTGAATGCTGAGTAGTAGTAAGAGTTTAGCACTAGAATAAGATCTAGTCACGAAGAAGTGCTATGGAAGGGATGTAGAGCCGTAGCATTCTTTTTTCTGGCCTCTCTGGCGTGAAATAAGCTGTCAAGGACGAAAATCTGGGCCAAGTTTAGGTGAAAGAACTATATTTGCTGTGTTCCGCTTTCCTCTGTCTCTAGTTCCATTTTCCCTACTCTTAGCGCCTTGAAACCGGTGACTTATTTATTCCTGTTAATTCCAGACGATTTTATTCAGCTTAGGAGAGGCTAGGGTACTGGAAGGGTTAGTTGAGGCCCTGTATAATCCCTCCAGGAGAGAGAGAGAGAGAGAGAGAGAGAGAGAGAGAGAGAGAGAGAGAGAGAGAGAGAGAGAGAGAGAGAGAGAGAGAGAATAAATAAAAATCGTCTGGAGATAACAAGATTAAAATGTCACTCTGCGATAAGGATTAACAGATTTTCTCTCACTAACCAATGGGCAACGTATGTCCTGTCAGTGATTTTGTAAATAAATAAATAAATAAATAACTGTAAAATGACTTAAATAACTGAGAGGATAAACCCTAGCCACTTGTTATTGATAGCAGTCAGCTGTAGAGTGGAATTAACAATGCACTTAAATGCTAACGTGATAATTTTCGTAATATACATAATAATAAAAAGGGTTAATTAAGCAGGTGTTTTATTAAGCCCTCAGGTTGTCTCCAGGTGAGATAATGAGGTGGAGTGTGTGTAATAATGAGTGTTTTTAATTACTACCATTACTACAACTTTTACTTCTACTACTACTGCTACTACTACTACTACTACTTTTGATTCTACTACTGCAACTACTACTACTAATGATAACAATAGCAATAAAAATGAAACAAGTTATCAGTATTAACGAAAATAACTAACGCTGATGACAATGACAACATGAAGCACAAAAGTAATATTTAATGAACTAACTCTAGTCCATGAAATGATTCTTTCTTTTTAGGCTTGAAAATTGCTGATGATGCACTAAATTATTCTGTCTAAACTTGTATCGCGGTAAATTTGAATGATAATTTCATTGTTCAAATAACAACCCGGCATTTCAACAAACGGTAAGCATTTAGCATCGGGTAATCAGGAAGAGGATATAATACATTCAGTGAGTAATTTACCAGAACACTGAAAGGTGCTTCTAAAAAAAATATATAAATTGCGTAAAATGGTATTAACCATTGTATGATTACCATTAATGTTGGTACCACTACCGTTACTATTACTATTACTATTGTCACCATCACCACCTCTATTACTACTACTACTGCTACTACTTAAAAACAAGGTGAACGGTAAACTGCGATGGTTTGGCCATGTAAAGAGGATGGGGGATGAGAGTTGGATACGGAAAGTGAGAAGTGTGAACGTCGGGGGTAGAGCTGTGAGAAGTTGGCCGAAAAAGACTTGGGACGAGGTCATAAAGTGTGACCGCAAGGATAAAGGACTGCATAGGGAGGCTGCCAGAGATCAAGCAATGTGGAGAGCAGCCATTAGATGACCAAGACCTACCAATGGAAGTATGCTGGGGCCTTTATAAACGATACGAACGATATGATACCAAAGATATATTGAAAGCTCCAGCCAAGGCCACCCCTGTACCCTCTAGAAAAATCAGTGCCACTAGGTCCCTGTGTGCTTCCAGTATCTCTCCACCTTTATATATATATATATATATATATATATATATATATATATATATATATATATATATATATATATATATATATATATTACTTTTTATCACCACAGTCGAAAGAAAAAGAACATGAATTACACTATCCTTTCAGAAATATTTGCTTAAGAAAAAAAGGAAAAACTTGTACAGTACCAGCGCCCATTCAGAGATCATCGATCGCCTGGGTCAACACATTTCTTTGTGCGAGTGTACACCAAGGGTCTAAGGAAGCTCTCAGCCAGTCCTCTTTCATCTGACGGGACTGGGCTACTCCAGTAACTTGTATGTCGTGGTTGCGTGAAATTCATTGAGCCATAGTTGTGAGGTAGGAATCAATCTCTTTGGTTACTAGTCAAATCCACCCTCCACTCTGACAACACCCAGCAGAAAAATGTTAGAGAACTTTGTCAGAGAAAAAAAAAATTACCACAGCATCTCTTCCTATTAGTTAATATCCACACAATGACATGTAAATATTGTCATATATGTTATTTATACAAACCTATCGATGTTAAAGCAATATAAATAACATGCAAGACAGTAATAATGCAAACTATGAATAATAAATTGCTATGGAAGAGTTACTGCGAAAAGAAAGCTCAAATGGACAAGAAACTGGAACTGATGGTGGTGGTTCAAGAATAGCAGGTAAGTTCAACCCACCTGGCACCTCTGAAGTCAGCAGGAGCGGCATGGGATCTACACGGTGAAGTCAGCAGCAGGTCAGAGATGAAGAAGGAAGCTTAGTATTAGTGCCTATGGACTGTGCGTGACATCACTAAGGCACACACACACACACACACACACACACACACACACACACACACACACACACACACGCACACACACACTCTCTCTCTCTCTCTCTCTCTCTAGAAGGACACCTCAAACTTAATAGGTAGTCTGAAGTGGCTCTTTAAAAAAAAATTAGGGCATCCTCGAGGAAGAGAGGAAATGGGGGCTGGAAGTTAGGTATATTTTTTCCCCTCAGGACTTCGGAAGGAGGAGAGGGAGATGGAGGATTTCCCTTTGACGCACACACACACACACACACACACACACACACACACACACACACACACACACACACACACCTCTCCTCTCTTACCTTTGACACACATTCCCTTCTCTCCCCATTTTTCTCCACTAAAATAAGTCGCTGAGGAAGAGGCGACACAAGCGCAGTCCCTGAGAAAAATGTGTTACTAAAATAAATCACTTCAGAAGATACGTTACGAAAATTACCACGCCAATAAGAATACGAAACTGTGTCATATTTTAGAGGACAGTTTTCCATTTCTCTTCAGCTCCGAGGCTTGTGTGAACTCAGTGGACTGCAGGCTGAGGTTGCTATTCTTTTACAGTCCACCATCCTCTTTTTCTGGTAGATTGGGAGGGAGTTGAGGGACGTTTGTATAACCGGGCAGTGCAGCCGCTCAGTTATTTCTGTGCCACCACGCGAAGGCTCCGAGACTCGATGAGAAGAGACGGACAGCTCTATGCATTTTCTCAGAGTTCATTGTCTCGCCTTAATTGCTTGTGTCCGTCGCTGGGGGAGGCTTTGTGAGCTTTGTAGACGCTGAGACAATGCTTTAAAGAAATGTGCCTTAAAGATGAGGTGAGAGGAGGAGGAGGAGGAGGAGGGAGAGGAGGAGGAGGAGAAGGAGGGGGAGGAGGAGAGGGAGGAGGAGAGGGAGGAGGAGGAGGAGGAGGATATGAGGATAATTATGATGATGATACGAAAGACAATAAGGATGATGAACCCACCGGGGTGAGGTGTTAAAACTCTCTCCGTTAACATCATCAACGCAAAGACTTTTATCCCTTTGATTGTCTTCAGTCCTTATCCTAACCTAACCTAGCCCTGTCCAATCTAACTTGATCCCTATAATAACCTTGCCTAACCTATATTATTCTTTAGCTTAGCATAATCTAATTTAATCTAACACCGAACCCATCCCTGCCTAACGTACCGCCAGTCCTCACCTAACCCAATCCTCAGGCCAACGTGGGCTAATCTAACTTACCCTAACTTAACCAAACATGGCCGAACACTGCCTACCTTGACCTAATCCCTCATCTTCCCAATGTCCAGCCTAACCAAGCCCAATTTAACCTAGTCAAACCAAGCCTAGACACGGGCCTCATTATTTTCTTATGGGTTTTATTTCACAAGTTAGCTTTCCTGTTTTTTTTTTTGTTTTTTTTTTTGAGATTTGCGGACATGATATCAAACCTGAGATCACAGACTCTTAATTTCGTAGAGGAGTATGGATTCCGAGGGCTTGAATGGTGGGGGAATGAGAGTGTGGCCCATTAAATGACACGCTGTTGATTAGCTCTCTGTCATTTTATTTTTCTCTCTCTGGACCATACATCACCCATCCTTTGTGGGAAAAACTCTCTCTCTCTCTCTCTCTCTCTCTCTCTCTCTCTCTCCCTTCTGGTTATAATTTGCACCTCATCACTCACGCCGGAAAATGTTAAAGTAAGTTTTAATTGGAGTTTTATATCTGAAGTTTGGGGGGCAAGTTTGGCGGGAGAATGGTCCTTTTTTTACTAAGTGTGCAAATGGTGCCTTTCCTCTAACTTGAGAGAGAGAGAGAGAGAGAGAGAGAGAGAGAGAGAGAGAGAGAGAGAGAGAGAGAGAGAGAGGAGTGACAAAAGGGAGAGAAGAAAAAAAATAAAGTAATAGCGAGATAACAGTGACTAAAGAGGGAGAAGACCAACACAAACAATAAAGTACTAACGAGATAATAAAGGAAATAATAGAGCCAGGGAGCCACCTCTAACAGCATTACCAAAGCCCCATTGACATTCATAGCTGGAGCTGCCCTTACCTGATTAGTCCCCCATTTCCAGAATAATTTGATGACATTATTACGACGGAAAAAAAAGAGAGAAAAAGACAACGTGAGGAAAAACTTATCACGGCCGCATTAAGGCTTGTGTTCTGAGTGGCATGGGAGGTTCGTTGCGTCACTTCTTTAGCGATTTTTTTTTGCCGATGCCACCACATGAAGGCGTCCCTCTCCATCACTTTAAACATGGAAAAATCGGGACATAAAACAAACGATGACTCTCTCTGTGTTTTCCATTCTGAAACAGGACGATGAGCTTTGAAATACTGGACTATAATGTATTGTAATTGTTCTCTCCCATCACATCACTGGACAAATGTGCAAAAAGTCAAGTATTATTAAACAAATCGCGACCTTCTCTGTCCTCTCCGATCTGGAACAGGACGAAGATATTTGAACAGGTGTACTATACGTCATATTTTTTAGCTTCAGACTACCGCCAAATTATTGTGCAAAGTTTAGAAGAGAAATTAAGGAGTACATTGAACACAGGCACCAAGCTCATGAAATATTCCTACACTCCTCATCCTAATCAGACAACAAGTTACCCTCCCCCTTCCCCCCAAAGGAAGAATAAAAGAGGGGAAAAATCTGGGGCTCAAATAATCTGAGAATAAATTACCCTCCTCCCCCGCACACACAAAAGGAAAAAATAAAAGGGAAAAAGAATCTGTGCTCTACAAGTGTTGGTCATCTCATGAATACAAATCCCCTCTTATTGCTGTCGCGACGCTGGCTGTTTTTTACGGAGGATATGGGTGAAGACGGAACAAAACTGGAGCCCTGGATTTCCGAAGAAGGCTGGAAAATCTGGAATAAAACTGGAAGATCTTGAAAGCTAAAAGCCCTGAAAAAAAAAAAAAAAAGAAACAGGAAACAGATGGAAAACTTATAAAAAAAACGTAAAATCCGGAAAAAAAAAATAAAAAGCTGAAGTAATGGAAACTGAAAAATTATGAAGAAAAAACTGAAAAAGTAGAAAAACCGGAAAATTAAAAACTGAAAAGAACTCAAAAATAGAACTAAAAAAAAAAAAAAGGGAAAAATTTAGGTTCTCAGGGTAACCTCTTACTCCATGAACGTAAAGTTAAAGAAAGTGAGAGAGAGAGAGAGAGAGAGAGAGAGAGAGAGAGAGAGAGAGAGAGAGAGAGAGAGAGAGAGAGAGAGAGAGAGAGAGAGAGAGAGAGAGAGAGAGAGAGAGATGATATTCGTAAATCTGTGGAAAGCGTAAGTCTTTAGATATATTCCAGTGCTTCCGAGATAATCCTCTTTGGTGAAGCCTGCCAAAGCCGCTGTGAGAGAGTGAGAGTGAGTGATAGAGTGGGAGAGAGAGAGAGAGTGAGAGGGACTGAGAGGTAGGGTGGGTGAGAGTGAGAGAAATTGAGAGAGGGAGTGAGAGTGTGGGAGAATGAATGTGAGAGAATGAGTGAGAAAGTGAATGTTTGGGAGAGTGAATTAGCGAGAATAAGTGTGAGCGAGAGTCTGAGGGTAAGTGAGAGACATGAAGAGAGCGAGTGAGAGAGTGAGTGAGAATGAGTGTGGGAGAGTGAATGAGTGAGAAAATGTGGAGTAAAGAGTCTGAGTGTATGAGAATGAGTGAGTGAGAGAGAGACAGTGTGAGAGTGTGTGGGAAAGTGAGTGAGCGGTGATAATTCAAGATTTGAAGAAGACTTTAATGTCAAGATATATTCATGTGTGTCCTGGGGAACCCTATTTGGTGATGCCTGACAGAGCCTTAGTGTGAGTAAGTGAGTGAGTGAGAGAGTGAGAGTGACTGAGTGAGAGAGAGAGAGAAAGAGGGAGTGAGGGAGCGAGGGAGGGAGCAACGATATTTGTAAACTGTTAAGGCCTTTAATGTCTAAAAATATTCTTGTGCTTTCTAGACATGACTCTAAGACGATGCATACCAAGGCTACAGTGAGAGAGAGAGAGAGAGAGAGAGAGAGAGAGAGAGAGAGAGAGAGAGAGAGAGAGAGAGAGAGAGAGAGAGAGAGAGAGAGAGAGAGTCTGTTTTTTTTATAATGTGAGGGGGAAAACTTGGTGATGTATTGTAATGGAGGGGAGGGAGTAAAAAAAATCCCTTGCTGAAAAAACACCCTTGCTGTCAGAAATAAATTAGAGTCAGAGAGGCTATGGTGCTGAAATGAGAGTACCAGGGCAGGGTTTAATTAGTTTTAGGTGGTTTATGTAACGAGGAAGAAGAGGGTGAGATATGGGAATGGGGGGCTTGATAAAGTGAGGAAGGATAAAGGAGTATTGAGTTAAAAAATAGAATTACAAGCAGAAAGATTTGACTTGGAGGAGTTAGTTAGCCTTCCTTGACCCCTTCACTACGATAGGGCGCTCCTGAAATGAAATAAATCTCGTAATAATAGCTAGAATAACTTAGAAAGGGTCGCCATTGTGTTGAGGGGGCTTAATATTCATGAGTCTTATCAACTTCTCTCATTACCCCATTTTTTTTTAGATAAATTCCCCCTTCCTCACAGCACTCTCTCTCCAAAACTTTATCTCACTGAATCCTTATTACTCAATTCTTATCTACATTCATTTCTTTCTCCCTCGCTTGTCCTCTCATGTCTTGTTTAATGTGTATTCCCCTCTTTCCTCTTTTTTCACTTCTTATTACTGTCCTCTGTTTCCTCTCTTCCTCGCTCCTCATCTTTTCATACAAACAACCTCTCGTGAGCTGAATTTCTGTATTACTATCTTTCTCATTTCTTACTTACAGTTTCTATCCTCTCTTCCCACTGACAACCTCTCATGGGCTACGTCTCAACCACAAGGACTCCCCGGACTTATTAGGTGGACTGGAGAGGTCTTTCGAGGGCAATTAGTGTACTTCTCGTCGGACCAAGAGGAGTACATTCCCCAGAAATAAGAGTCAAGAGGAACGCTCAGCTCTGTACGGACCTTTTCCTCTTTTTCTCTCATTTTGTCTCTATTGCCATCTCTGCCAGCCTCTCCTCTTTGATCTTCGGGGTTTTGGGATGAAGAGGTGAAGAAATGAGGGATATTTGATAAAAGTGTAAAGGAAAGTAATGATGATGATGATGATGATGAAAATGATGATGATGAGACGGGTGCGACAAGCGAGATGTTGGTGGTGGTGACGAGGAGAAATGTGAACGAGATTTTGACACACACACACACACACACACACACACACACACACACACACACACACACACACACACACACACACACACACACACACACACACACACACACACACACACACGAGCAAAATTAAGTCACACAGTTCTCTAATCTCCCTTCATCTGTAACAAGGAAACTAATCTTTATCACGTCAATGCGATAAAGAAAAACGTAGAACAGAGAGCCATTCTGGGTGTGAGGCAAGAGGAAAAGGAAGAGGAAATGATGCTCAATAAAGAGGAGTGAAATGAATGGAAATGATCACTAAAGATAAGGGATAATGACGCTTGATGAGAGAGGAAGGGGAGATTAGAGCGAGAGAGAGAGAGAGAGAGAGAGAGAGAGAGAGAGAGAGAGAGAGAGAGAGAGAACACACACACACACACACACACACACACACACACACACACAATCTGTTCCCTACCACCATGTTGACAGAGGCTACCACATGTTCATAAATATGCAAATATTCGCGCGCGTGCGTGCGTGTGCGTGCATGGGTGTGTGTGTGTGTGTGTGTGTGTGTGTGTGTGTGTGTGTGTGTGCTCTAAACTGGTAATAAAAGTTTTATATTCCTTTACTGCTTCTTGTTGATGACTAGATCCTTTAATTATCATGATCCATTTTTTTTTTTCTTTTGCAAAGAAGAAGGAACCAAAGGTGGACTGATGATTCGCCCTCCTCTCTTGAAGGGAAGTTTGGCCAATTTTTTTTCTTTAGCAATAAATTTTACGTTATGCAGATCACACTCATGAATCATTTTCTTTTTACCCTCGCCAACCTTTCCTTCCCATTCCACCTCTCCTGATTTCGGTCTCCTGATTTCGGTCTGCTGATTTTGATTTCTTATTTCGGTGTCCTGATGTCGGTCTTCTGTTTCCGGTCTCTCATTTTGGTCTCCTAATTTCCGACCATTGCAGATTATCGGTCCTCTAATTCGGTCTGTAATTTTGGTCTAATTTCCCACCACTGCAGGTTTTGAGTCGGCTATTGTCGGTCTCTATTCGGTCTAATTTACGACCCTTACAGATTTTCGGTCTCCATCTGTGCAAATTAAGGCCAATATTACTTAATGTTGATTCCATTCTCCCATATTATATCCTCCTATTCTCATACACTAAGTTTTTCTCTATTCTCATCTCTCCATGTTTTTTGGTCCCTAATTTCTGTCTCATTTTTTTCGGTCTTCCCTTTTCCCGAACGGTCCAGATTTTTGGTCCCCTGGTCCTTCTCGTCACCGTAAATTCAGTTTCTTGAAATTTATGGGTTTGCTCTCCTTCTGGCTTCTATGTTTTTATTTTTTCATTGTGTTTTGTCTGGGAGAAAGGTGGGTCATCGAGTTTCTCTCTCTCTCTCTCTCTCTCTCAGTAAGAAAAAACCTTATCGAAAAATCTGAAATCTTTAAACAAAAAATACACGTGAAATCTGACACCCCTGGAGAGCCCTCAATATACTCTTTTAAAATTTTCTTTTCTCTCAGACCGCTTAAAAATTCTTGCTTACCTTCTCAACATGTTCTCAAACTTTTCGCAGTCTTTTCTCCAATAACAGTCTTTCACTTCCACTTTTCTCGCTCCCTTGTGGGTATTTTCACTCTTTCTCTCTTTTATTTTACGCATGTTTGACTTGTACTCTTTTTTTTTTATATGTTTTTAACCATGCTCTCTTTTTTACTCTTTTTAACCTGTGCTCTCAAATTATGTACTCTCTTTTTACTTACATTCTCTCTATACTATTTTCACTCATACTTTCTTCTCTTATGTTCTCTTTTCACTTATATTCTCTCTGTACTCTCTCTTTTCTTTTATACTTTCTTCTCTTATTCTCTCTTTTCACCATTACTCTCTTTTATACTGTCTCATCACTTATACTATTCTCTTATACCTTTTCACTTAAGCTGTCCTTATACTCTTCTTTCACTTATACTCTTTTTATGCCCTCTTTTTACTCCCTTTTCACCTATACTCTCTTTTCTTATACTCTCTTTTCACTTATACTCTCATTCCTTATACTGTACTCTTTTTCCACTTAAACTTTTTTTTTTCTTACAATTTCTATTCATTTATAGTTTCTTTTCTCCCTATCAACACGAAATTATCTACAGATCAAACCGATTCCCATCCATTTCATTATATATATATATATTTTTTTAATATGTTTATTCTTTTCCTCTGTTTATCTCATGTTTGTCAAGATTCCCCCTCACCCCGCTTTCTGTCTGTCTGTCTGTCTGTCTGTTGTCTGTCTGTCTGTCTGTCTCTGTCTCTGTCTCAGTCTGTCTGTCTGTCTGTCTGTCTGTCTGTCTCAAGCCAGACACACACAAAAATAAAAACCACATCTTCCACAGAATTCGACCAAAAATACTCACAATATAGTTAGAAAATCTGTATTAGTCTCGTGTCTCGCTAAAATAATAATCGTGGACCAGTGGCGTGACCTGACTCAGTTTCCTTTAGTGATAATTTTCGCTGCCAGGAAAGATTTTAAAGGGAAGGGAGTCACGTAGAGAATTATGGCTTAGAGATATTTGGTGTGACGCGGAGGAATTATACAACGCGTTATTGGTTATTGAGGTTTGTTTGGTGTTTTGGGGGTTCTGTGTGTGTGTGTGTGTGTGTGTGTGTGTGTGTGTGTGTGTGTGTGTGTGAAGAAAACCAAAAACCTAAAATCCGCAGACGATGAAGGTCTTTGTATTCTGTGTGTGTGTGTGTGTGTGTGTGTGTGTGTGTGTGTGTGTGTGTGTGTGTGTGTGTGTGTGTGTGTGTGTGTGTGTGTGCCTTGCAGAATTACAGACATCTGGCGGCTAACACCAGAAGGAGAGGAAATCTGGCTCACTCTTTCCTTAACGACAATGGTTTCTACACTGTTACCCCTTCACTGGTCTCTTTTACCCTCTCGTCCAAGCAGATATATTTTCGATACTAACTTAAAAAAAGAAATCCATAGCTTTTCATCGGCTGTTCATCTTTTACATCATTTTTATTACTAACTTAATTTCCTTTTTTTACTAGTAGTATTCATTATTTATTTATTCTTGTTTTTATTTCATTGTCACCTTCAATCATCATTCATTTCTCACATCCTATACAGTTAGTCACACGTACCCTCACTAGCAATCACCAGCACCCCTCATCTCTCTCTCTCTCTCTCCCTTATATTTTCCCTTCTAACTCTCTTTATCCCCACCCATATTAAATTCAACCCTCCCCTCTCTCTGTCTCTTCCGCCCGGCCACCTCGGTCATTCCGTCCTGTCCACCCGTGTGAAGGGCCCAGGCTGATGTGTGTGTGTGTGTGTGTGTGTGTGTGTGTGTGTGTGTGTGTGTGTGTGTGTGTGTGTGTGTGTGTGTGTGTGTGTGTGTGTGTGTGTGTGTGTGTGTGTGTGTGTGTGTGTGGATGCCCCAGGTCAATTTCTTGCATGGTTGCCCCCTATTGCAGCTTAAGGGTGGAATATGAGCAAGAGTTTGAGGGGACACTGTGACACTTTAATACCTACTTTATATTCATCACTCTTTATCGCTTAAAATATCTCTCTACTCTAAAAAAAAAAAAATCCCTAAATTTCCCTAAATTGCGCCTCCCTGGAAACTTACCTGGTAGTATCTTTTGTGTTGCGGGAGCGGCTCAGTCGGTGGGTATGGGCGTGGGTGTGGCAATGGGCGTAAGGTATGAATAGATGATGGAGGGTAGATACTGATAACACTGAGCTGTGCCTACAACACACAAAAATTCACCCCCACTTGCCAGACGTTAGCCAGAGTAAAATACACAAGTTCTTCTTTAAATTCTAATGGTTAAATCAATCTAGTCCCTTATAATCAAACCTTCGGAGATTTACCATTAGCCATTAGATCATCTGGTCATGAAAACAGTGGCGAGTAAGATCGTCTGGCGTAAATAAAGAAGACCTCCATTCACCTCTTAGGGATGCTAATGTACGTGTTGCAAAAGAAGAAAATGACTTGAAAAAATAGGCATGAAAGGAGATGACAAGAAAGAAAGGAGAGAAGTGAAGGAGGGCAAGGGGGGAAATGGCAGGCCGAGGGAGAAGGCTGGTGGGGCAAGAAAATGAGGTGAAGAAAACAGACATGAAAGGAAATGACAAGAAAGGAGAAAAGGGATGTGAAGGAGGGCATGGAAGACGTGGCAGGCAGAGGGATAAGACTGGTGGGCCAAGAACAATTTGTCAGAACTATTTTTCACAGGCCTGCCCCAGTTTCTTTTCTTCTCCAAACTTTTTCATCTCCTAATTGTTCCCATCCATCACTGCTATCATTCTTTATTACAAAAAATGATCTGGGAATGGACGTGCTTTTTCTGTTTATCTGTGTATTCGAGACCTATTTTTTCACAGCCCGAGCTCAGTTATTTTTACTCCTCTGCCTTCTCATCTTTTCATTATCCCTATACTCTACATTTTTATTCATTATCATATACATTTATCACTGTATGTGTTTTATTCATATTTGTGCATCCGACTCAGGGTGTAGATTTGATGTATTATTTTCTTCTGTAACTTTTTTCTTTTTACCTAAGTTATTCTATCATCCTTGTGTTGATTTTAGACATGGGTTTGCTGTATAATTTTTTCTATATCTTTTTCTTTTACCTAAGTTGCTCCATCATCTGTGTATTGCCTTAAGTCCCTGTGCATCACTACGAGACTTCTTTTCTCTTCTTCCCACTGAAACACACACACACACACACACACACACACACACACACACACACACACACACACACACACACACACACACACACACACACACACACATCCCATCCACCCCACCACATACACGTCTATCGTCCCCAAAACAACACAGAAACACATCTTTAGAAAAACGTGAGGTGACTAAAAAAATGATTATAGAGGAGGGGAAAGAACAGTGCCATTTCCCTGTTGTGTCGTTCAGAATTGTACCATCTACCTCAATAACACCTCCTTGCTCCCTGGACAATCTCGTCTCCCTTATCCCTCCATTTCTTATGTATAGCTTTCTCCTTTCTTCTCTTCTCTTCTCTCTCTCTCTCTCTCTCTCTCTCTCTCTCTCTCTCTCTCTCTCTCTCTCTCTCTCTCTCTCTCTCTCTCTCTCTCTCGTCTTTCTTAATGTTGTATTATTATTATGTCCCATATTTCTCCGTCTCGTCCAACATAGTAACACACACACACACACACACACACACACACACACACACACACACACACACACACACACACACACACACACACACACACTTACTTCATCTTTCAAACTGTCTTGTCACAACACCCATGATGGTATCTGACATTCCATTATTCCAATGAGGCGTGAAATTGCACTCAGGAAGCCCGTGAGCAGAGAGAGAGGAGGCAAGGAGGTATATGTATGTATGTATGTATGTATATATATATATATATAAATTGTGTGTGTGTGTGTGTGTGTGTGTGTGTGTGTGTGTGTGTGTGTTCGTATTGCGGTGTGTTTGTTTGTCTGTATGTATCTATCTATAGCCGGCTGCCTTAATCTCGAAAGTGTTGGCCACAGACAAATCGCCTCCGTGCCACCCGGTCTTACACCATCAAGCTGCCCTTTCTCCAACTCACACACCCCTCTGTCATATGCCTTGGGTAGATAGTATGGTTGTATAAGATGTGTACTGAGTCTGGTGTAATATGGAGAGTTATTAAGGCAGCAAATCAACTCTTTCTCAGGCCCAATTTTCCCCTAGAATATGGCTCACAACAATAGAATATAAATCCAGGTCCCCAATTGTCTACGGGGTGAAGAAGTACGAGGGGGAAACAGACTGTATCCAGGAGTCCGATCGGCTAGAACAAAAGCAATGGTATTTGTCTGAGATGGGCGAGTGTAACAAAAGGTAGACACTTTTTCAAGGTTAAATTCTCTCTCTCTCTCTCTCTTCCCTCTCTCTCTCTCTCTCTCTCTCTGCACAAAGTTACACCGATTTAATTGCCCACTGCCAATCCAAATCATGTTGCTGCGTTGAGGTAATAGAATCATATATTTGCGTTTGAACGATGTCAAAATGATTTCTCTCGCCATGATGAAAATATCCCCGGTCTGTCGTCAAAAAAAAGAAAGAAAGAAAAAAAAAAAACAATGAATTTTTCCAGGCACTAAAACGGGAAGATTCTGAGCCTCCATACCCACAGCGGGAAAGAAATTGAGAAAGAAAGAAATAAAGATATGGAAAAGAAAGATAGACAGAAAAAAGAAAGAAAGAAAAAAGAAAGATATAAAGAAGAAAGACAGAAAAAAGAAACAGAAAGAAGAAAGATATAAAGAAGAACAGACAGATAGAAAGAAAGAAAGAAAGAAGGGAAAAAGAAGAAGAGATATAGATAGATAGACAGATAAAAGAAAGACTGGAAAAAAGGCAAGCAAGCATGAAAGAAAGAAAGACAACAGAAAGAAAGAAGAAAGAAAGAAAGAAAAGTATAAGAGAAAGTCAGACAGGCAGATAGAAGAAAGAAGAAAAAAAAAAGACAGAAAAGCGAGAAAGGAAATAAAGAAAATAAAGAAACAGTTGTAGGACAGGGGAACGAGTTGTATCAGTATTGGAAGGAACACAAAAATGGAATCTATACACGAAAACTGCTCGGTCGGAGAACAAGAAAAAATCATTCCTGAAAAAGTGGATTGAACAATGAATATGGAAAAACGAGGGAAGCTTTGAGAGAGAGAGAGAGAGAGAGAGAGAGAGAGAGAGAGAGAGAGAGAGAGAGAGAGAGAGAGCGATAAAGAAAAAGTAAAATATTGAGAAGCCGAGAAGGAACTGGGTTAAAGACGATGTATCCAAACATGTGGTATTGAAGGTGGTGGAGGAGGAGGAGGAGGAGGAGGAGGAGGAGGAGTAGGAGGAGGAGGAGGTGAGGAAATGGAGGAAGAGGAAAAGGAAAAACAGAAAGAAAAAAAATTACGTCGGAGTTGGAAGAGAGGCACAGGGTTTAGTAAACGAAGTGGAAAAACTCTCTCTCTCTCTCCCTCTCTCTCTACCTACCTACCTAACTACCTACCTACCTACCTACATATTTTGTGATTCTTCCCATATCTGGACTATACCCACCTTAATATAACGGGGAATGGGATGATGAGGATGGTGGTGATGGTGGTGGTGATGGTGATAGTGATGATAATGGTACTAAAACTAATGATGATGATGATGATGATGATGATGGTGGTTGAGATAATGGTAAAAATGGTTCTAAAACTGATGATGATGATGATGATGATGATGATGATGATGGTAATGGTTGTGTTGGTGAAATTGATAAAAGTGATCCTAAAACTGATGATGATGATGACAGTGATGATGATAATGATGTTTTGCTGCTGCTGATGATAATAGTACTAAACCTCATGCAAACTACAACTATATCACGAGTACCTGCAGGAAAAACTTGGCAAGAAAGGAAAAACAAGACAGGAAAGATTACCTAGACAAACCCTGAGCCTCCACCAGCCTCACAAAGCTGACAGAGCACGTAGGAGGAAATCGCCCATGGGAAAAGGGAATTTGAAATGTGTATTCATGAGATCTCAAAGCGGGGAAGGTGGTGGGGAGGGGGATACGTGGAAGGAATACAAAAACGCGTTCATTTCTGAAGGTACAGGAGGCGAAGAATACAAAGCATGTTAATTTCTGATGGTACAGGAGGTGAAGAATACAAAACGCGTTCACTCCTGGGGATACAGCAGCTAAAGAATACAAAACGCGTGCAGTGTTTTTACTAACATACAGTTCCTCTCTCACTAACCCCTCATAAAATTCTACGGACTCAACTCACCGAAGTTCAATAACGAGCTCAACACAGCGCTCTGGACTGTCGAAATATACCTGCATTTCTCGGGGACATGGGCTTTTAGTGAAATTGGAGCCGAGTGTCGTGGGTAATATGCCAGTGTCGTTTTTTTTGTGCTATTAGTTGGAGTAAAAATAAATATAGTGTGTTAATACTTTGCAAAACAAGAAGAAATGGATTTGATAACATAAAACGGCACTATGTATTCTCTCTCTCTCTCTCTCTCTCTCTCTCTCTCTTCCGGTGGCGTCCAATTAAGGTGGAGAAATGCATGAACTTCCACATCCAGGCCAGCGCAGGAGCCCCACTATTAGTCTTGATTCTCCTCAATTAATTGTATTTTTACCAACCTCCCTGCAGGTCCGGGGAACGCTGACGAATGTGCGGAAAGTGGAATTTGTTTTACCATTCGAATTTCCAGCGTGAGACCTAGGTTATTGGCTGACATATTGAAGCCTGTGTTTAGTTCTTTATATTCAGGTAAATTGAAGCGTCTATCCTACTATATTTGGTTTAAAATTACCTGTGTGTGTTGTACGATTAAGTAATAGTGTGTATGGAGGAATATAATGTACCCCGACTAGCAGCAACCCTAGATGTCTTTTCGAGGCTATTCTGTCTATCTATCTATCCATTGCCAGACGCCTCAATCCCGTTTGGGGTGGCCACAAACAAATCGCCTCCAAGTCGCCCTGTCCCCCGCCATTTCACTGCCCTGCTCCCAACTCACACCCCCCTCTCTCATATACCTCTCCACCCCATCCCTCCATCTCATCCTCGGCCTCCCCCTCCCTCTTCCCCCCTCCACCTCACTCACATACACTCTCTTCGTCAGTCTTTCACCCTCCATCCTCTCCACATGGCCAAACCACCTCAGTGTGTTCCTCATAACGCTTCCTATCACATCCACATCCACACCACAACGCTCCTTTTCGAGGCTATTATCTACATATTTTTTGAGTCTCTAATAAGGATAAAGTGAAATGTTCCCCCACCCACTACCTACGTCTCAGGACACTAAATATTTCAGAGTAATAAGTGTTTCTTTTACTAGATGTCGTCCAGATAAACTGTGGTTGAATCCTCACCCTGGCAGTACCACCTAATCAATAGTGTCATCTTCACAGGGTATACTCCCCGCCCTCCCCACCACCACCCAAGTCCGACTTCTGCGTTCCTTTCAACCATCTCTATATTTTGTAATGTTCTCTCTGCAAAACACACACACACACACACACACACACACACACACACACACACAAAACCTGACGCATGGAGACTTCAACGATGTAGCAAGAAGTGATCCACATTATAAAGATTTGTGTTTTATATTATTCACCGCCTTTCAGTATAAGGTAGACACGAGGAGGAGGGGAGGGGCGAGATATATGCGGTCCACGTCCCCCTTCTTTCATTATCATCATCATCATCATCATCATCATCATCAGCCAGACTTTTTTTTTTTTTTTTTTACTTGAGGATGGAATGAGGCAGGGTCCAGTTACTTTTCCTCTTATAAATATCCATAGTTATCCAACCCAGCACCAAGAGGAGCCACTCTGTCCTACCCGACGAATCTCCATCGTTAGTGAACACCCATCAAGAGGCGAGTACTAGGATAAGTGATTTTTTTTTTGAGGAAGAGAAGAGAGAAGGAGGAGGAAGACAGATGGCAAGGAGAGTGAGAGAGATGGGAAAGTCAGTGAGATGAATGGGAGGCTGAGCGGGAGGGACTGGGAGGTGAGTGAGGGGAGTGTTGTAACTAACTGAGAGAAATGTGGAAGGAGATTGAGGGATAGTGATTAAGACTGTGGTTCTCAGGGTGGTGTAGTACATAAAACACACACACACACACACACACACACACACACACACACACACACACACACACACACACACACACACCTGCCCATCCTTCCCTTCCCCCACACATACATCCACCCTCTCACTCACCCGACACACACACACACTCATACATACCCCTCCACCCCCTCTCTCCCCTCTAAACATACACTCACACCAATCTCAGCTACAGCCAGGCTAATGACACTCGTAACAAGGCAATTCGGATCCCCATAAACTGGTATTAGGTAGTTATGCAAAGTGAATAACTGTAGCCAGCGTTTTATTACCAGCGATATGAGAAGTTACTCACACAAAACCATATCGTGTGAGATCACTTGTAGAGAATTTACTGCAAAAAAAAATATATATATATATAAATAAATAAATAAAAAAGAGAGGGGGGGGAGGAAATTTACACAACTTACATGAACTTTATAAAACCGAAATCTGAGGACATTTTTTTTTTTTTTTTATTGGTTACAGAATAATGTATATCCCTTTGACTCATACTGTTTTTAGTCTTCCATGCCATCTGTTAATGCACAAAAAGATAAACAGTTTGAGGTTGCAAATTTAAGCAGTAAAATACCTTGTCTGACCCACATATTAGAGTTCTTGACACCTCACAACCCACAAGTTCACCTCTATTTTACCTGACTGAGTTGAAAATAGGAAAAATAATAGAAAACTGATAGAGAAAAAGACGAAAAATATTCATGTACAATAGGACAAGATCGAGCTAGAAATCATCGAGAATATTAAGGATGTGGAAGAAAGAGTGGTGATCTGAAGGCAAAATTTATGTAGGGAAAATATGAAAGGACAATGAAGAGTACAGGAGAATGGAGACTGAAGGTATTGGAGGTAAGGGAGGAGGAAAACGAGGTATGTTAAGTGAAATGTAGCGAAAAATTGTGGCCATAAATCAGTGGTCGGGGAAAGGTGGTGTTTCTCAGGCGTCTCATTACCTCGTGAATTATCCCAGGTGAGTGTGTGTGTGTGTGTGTGTGTGTGTGTGTGTGTGTGTGTGTGTAATTGCGGGAGAGAGTGCTGGACATGAGACAGAAAACTATATAATGAGCCTCAAGGAACCAGAAAAGCGAACCGACCAGAAATGAGTTTTGGGATAAATAACATTATTTTTCCTTTATTTCTGCTGTGTATTAGAACCAGCCATAAGAAACCATTTCAGTGTGGTAAAAAAGAATCAGTTTGCGAAGCTGTGCACCACCGTATGTAGCATCTCCAGTCTGAATAATTTCTTAACGACTAGAAGCGATGGGTAGGCCTAAGCAGTGGAGATAACACACATCCATCATGCGGGCAAACGGGAGTGGTTACCGAAAGAAGGCCACGCCGCCTCTCACACGTACACTCCTTATACCTACACCTCCTCACACACACACCTTACACCCACACCACCTCGCCACACCCACACTTAGTCGATCTCACACCCATACCATCACACCCACACCCACACCACCCCTCCAAACCAACACCCACACCCACACCGCCTCGCAGCCTCACATTAAAATATCACGCTTCACGGTCGCTCAAAACGTGTAAAAGTAAAAATAAGTTATGCCATCTTCTTTACCTGCACGCCCATCACAGGTGAGACAAGGGCGACACCTGACACTGGCCCAGGTTAGGTCATGGAAGAGGCTATCAATGGGGAAGGTCAGTGCTGGGGCAGGATAATGAAAAATAGGGAAAGCTTACTCGCAGTATATGAAGCTAATTGATTTTACGTATCTATGCTATGTCTACTGCTATATGTCTCTAACCACATTTGTCTATCTATCCACGTATCTATCTACCCATCTATCTATCCATTTACCTGCCTATCTATCTATCTATTTGTCTATCCGTCCATCTATCAGTCATTTAATCTGTTAATCTATGTATACGTCTATCTGTCAATTTGTCTATGTGCCTACCTGTCCGTCTGTAAACATTATCTATCCATGTGCCTGTCTGTTCATCTATTAGTATATCTATCTATGTGCCTGTCTGTCCGTCTGTCTAACTGTCAGTCTATCAGTCCATGTATATGAACTGTCTCTTTGCACAGCCTATAACGCTGAATTAATTTTGCACATTACACAAAAGCTCTGTGGCTGGTTCACTATTAGGCCATTGATGGAGGCCGTGAGAGTGTTTTGTGTTTCTGTGGCAGCCAAAATGAAAAAATAAAAAATAAAAATAAAAATGTTCCGCTTCCAGCCACACCGACCATGGACGCGGGAGCTGTGTGATAAAAGGTATTGATTTGCTGGAAAAACTCGTCCAAAATTTCGCATTCCACGTCGCGTACCCCTCCCCCCTAAAGTGTAACAAGCCAAATAAATCGCTTAGGAGAAGATGTTGGGGAGCTTCCGTAACCGACTAATGTCAACATTATATTACAAAAAAAAAAAAAAAAAAAAAAAAAACGCCTAAAAATACCACTAATCCCAACAGCAAATCACTTCAGAGACAAACATTAACTTAAATAATTCACCTCAGCCAACACCCAATCACAACACATCACTTCAGGACAAGACCATCACTTCAGCAGATCATGACTCTCCATCTCCTCCTCCTCCTCCTCCTTCTCCTCCTCCTCCTCCTCCTCCTGAACCAAGTTGAGAGAAAAATCCTGGCAATTTCCTCCCCGTCTTCCCGTCATTCGTATCTCATTCATCGCCCTCCTCTCTTGAAGCTCTTTTCCTCTCTTGCAGACCCCTAGTTCACCCAGTTCTTTTCCTCTGTGTTTGGTTTAATTCCTTTTTCTGAATTTAGTAGTTTTGTCTCGATACCGCAGCCTCTTCATTCCTATATCAATTTTTCTTTTAATGTTCTTTTTTCATGTGTCTCTTCCTTTCCAGCTGTATTTTAAAGCTGAAATGGTTCTTTCCAGTTTCCTTTCTCCTTACTGAAAGAATTACCTAAATTTGTGAATAAAGAAATTGTTTTTTTTTTGTCTTTCTATAGAGGGGAAGGCAAGAAATTCATCCTCTATACCAGCCTCTGCGTTTTCCTTGTCTGAATATCCCACTGATTTCTTGGGATGGGAAAATTTTTACAGCAATTGTCATCCCTGGAATCTTTCCCATTTTATCCTTCCTCTCTCTCTCTCTCTGACCTCCCTGTTCTCGTGTTTTGTAATTATCTGAATATTCAACTGAATTTTGGAGGTACTATACTACAATTTTAAAAACAATTGTCATCCCTCTAACCTTTCTCAGTTATCTTAACATAGAAAGCAGAGGAACTCACCCGCTTTATCTAACCTCACTCATCTCTCTCTCTCTCTCTCTCTCTCAGACTCCAATTTTCACCTCAAACTAAATAAAACCATCACGTCATAACTACAGCAGAGGTAACGCGCCCACGAGAGAACCACTATTAGGGTAACTTTTCCCAAACACCTCCACCCTTCAGGAACTACCATCCTTTCATTCATCAAAACCAGGCAGCCGGGAAAAGATATGAATTAATTCCGTGCGTGGGGAGGGGGGTTTGAGGGAAGGGGGGCAGCGTTGGGAGGGAAAGGGGGTTGGAATTCTCATAAGGACGCTAGGCTGTTCAGTTTCTAAGCAGAGGGACAAAAGGCTCTCTCTCCTTTGTGAGTTTAATTGTCTCTGGGGAGGAGGTGAGAGAGGTGTGGATGTGCTTGGTCTTTCTAGAGTAAAAAGCGATTTCGACATTTTGATTTTAAAGATATCTTGTTTGTTCTTCTGAAATATGAGGAGTGAGGAATCTTAGTAAAAAATGAGAGTTCGAGATAAGTAAAGGCAAATGACAAGTAAACCACAAGTATAAAGAAAACTAGATTTGATTAGCATAGGTGGGGAGAGGTGGGGGTGGTGGAGGGTGAAAAGGGTGAGGATAGGGTGAATTAGGAGGGTCTGGGGGTACGGTGGGGGTAGGAGTGTGTGGGTGGGAGGGAGAGGAGTGTGTGTGGGTGGAGAGGAGTACTGGGAGAGAGGGAAGAAGGAGAGGGGACGACGGAGAGATGCATGAGGGAAGGAGGGGTTCATTTTGCAGGTCTAGACGTATGTTCCTGCCAAATGCACGATCTGATGTAGTCTTAGGGGACCGAAAACGTGACATTGCTGAGCTGATTAACTTTCCCTCTCTCCCTGACTCGTTCTTATCTCCCGTCCTGTCTGTCTGTCTCCCTGTCTGTCTCGATATATTTACCTGTCTATTTATCTACGTATCTGTCTATCTGTCTGTTCACCATCCTTCTTCCTGGGTACAGAGAGAGAGCTAAAGAGTGTCTGTATTCTGTGTGTGTGTGTGTGTGTGTGTGTGTGTGTGTGGGAGAGAGAGAGAGAGAGAGAGAGAGAGAGTACAGGAAGACCAAAAAAAAAGTCAATTATATGCCATGTGGGCTGCATAGCAAATATTGTTGAAAACTTCTATAAAAGGGAAACGTCAGTAAACAGCCTCCAAAGACCCATTAGAGACACGTATAATACCTGTGCTTAACGAGAGCAACACTTTAAGAACTTGGAATTGGCTTATGTAATGCCCCTCTAACGACCCGAACGAGAGAGAGAGAGAGAGAGAGAGAGAGAGAGAGAGAGAGAGAGAGAGAGTTCATTTATCCACTCGTCTTCTTGTTTCACCTCTGTCTCCCATTAGCGACAAATATTTCTTCTTTTTTTATAATTCGTTTTTATTTCACTCTCTCTCATTCTCTCTCTCTCTCTCTCTCTCTCTCTCTCTTTTACATTTACATCTTTTTATCCTTTACTCTTACCCTTCCTCTGCCCTTCTTATTTTGACTATTCTTCCAGTTATTTAAATCTCCCTCCAAGCTATCTTATATTCTCCCTACTTTTGCCTTTCCTTTTCTCGCACCTCTGTCCTAAAAATTTCCCTTCTTTTAGTTTCCCTGGTTTTCCTACAGTAATTCTAGTCTTCAGCATCTCTTCCAGTTTATGACACATTCCTTCTTCTCTTACGATATCTCCTCTGGTATTAATTTCCCCTCACTTTCCTGCAAGAAGTCCTACGCCATAGTCTTTCTCCGACATTACAGTAACTCACGTCTCCTTCCTCTTCTCCTTCCTCCCGTAATTCCCATTAAGGTTCCTCTCTTCTTCTTTCCCTTTCCTGATAGCTTCCCATCTCTTGCAGTTCCCTCACGCTTTCTTACAATAATCTCACTCATTATTCCTTACCACACGTCTCACCCTTTCCCTTCTATATTCTCCTTCCTCTCCTCACAGTTTCCCTTCTTCCATCAGTTCCTTCTCACTTTCCTACAGTAATCTCATTCGTTAGTCCTTGGTCCACGTCTTCTCTTTCTTTTTTATTCCCATCCTTTGCCCATCGAACATCCATCCCCCCTCACTTCTCTACTCCATAGTTCCTCCTTCACATCTCGCACATTCCCACTTACTCTTTTTCCTTTTGCACAAACGTCTTCTCTTCTTACTAAAATCCGCGCTCACTTTCCTACAACAGTCCTGATCCTTTACCCTCAGTGTCTCCCTCATTCCTTCTTCCTTCCTTTTCTTTGCTCCCACAGTTACCTTCCTTACGCCAATCCTCCTTCACTATCCTTAATCCTTCGTCTGTGTCTCCTTTCTTCTTCCCCTTCTTCCGCTCTCACACTTTCTTACACAAATCCTCTCACACTTTTTCGGTAATAATTCCACTCCTTATTCCCCGCTCCACGTCTCCCTCCGGATGTTACGTGGAGCAGAAAGGTGTCGCGAGAGATTTACTGGCTGGGATTTGCATATCATGTGCTGGGAGACTCGTTTTATACCCCCTCTGCATCGTCCTCCGTCCTCCCCCTCCCCTACTCTGCCCCACCCCTCCCCGTCACCACACACAGGAGGGGCATACAGGGTGGGGGAGGGGGTAAAGAATAAACAGTGGAAAAACAAGGATAATGAATATAATGGGAATAATTATGAGAAGGGTGAAAAAAAGACACGTGCAAAGTGACCAAAAAATATCTCGAAATGATCGGATCTTGGTTTTGTTTTTCTTTCGTTCGACTTTTATTTATTTATTTTTTTTTAAGAGTCGGTTTGGTTGGGTCGTCACATTTGGTTGTTTTCTACTACTACAAACGTTTGATGTTAAATAGTCATTATATATTATCGCGCAAGGAGCTCTGAAATTCCCATATATGCCACTCAAAATCAAGCTGTTTTGTGTATGCAGAGAAAAATCGTGATCTTATGGGGAGGAGAATCTGGGCATCTATAAGAATTGTGACGCAGGACATGTTACGAGAGACCTGGCGGGAAAATGCCACGGTTTGAATGTACTCAGGAATACGAAAGTGTCCATAAAGAGACGAAGTAAAATAAGATACTACAAATTACGGTTGTATTATCTAGACTGAGAGGGCGAAGGTGCAGGCAAGAGTGTAGAGTGGCAGTGCGGGAATGAAAGTATGTGTATGTAATGTGTGTGCTGCAGTGTGTGTGATGTGGCAGTGTTTGTGGTGCGACAGAATGTGTGGTGTGGTAGCGTGTGTGATGTGGCAGTGTTTGTGGTGCGACAGAGTGTGTGGTGTGGTAGCGTGTGTGATGTGGGAGAGTGTGTGGTTTGACAGAGTGTTTGTGGTGTGGGAACGTGTGTGGATGTAAATGATGCTGTGTGGCAGAGTGTGTGGTGTGGCAGAGCGTGCGCGGTGTGAGAGCTGAGAGGTGAGGGAGGGTGTGTATCGACTACCTGTGTTACTGTCTCGTCCACCACCGCCACCGCCACACTGTTACCCCACTCAGTCTTGGCCCATTTTCTCTCTTGACACATTTCCTCTCTCTTTCACCCATTTCTACCCATTTCCTCTGCCTTTCACCCATTTCTACCCATTTCCTCTCCCTTTCACCCATTTCTACCCATTTCACCTTTCACCCATTTCCCTTCCTCTTGACACATTTCCTCTTCCAATAGATAGGTGGATAGATAAATAAACAAAGCAGTTCTTATAAAAATCTCTTACAGTGCATTTCATTATTGGAACCACATTAGCAGAGACGATGAGGAGGTGCCATTTGCTGATTCCATTCTGTGTGCCATATTTGCACCTTTTTTTTTTTTTTTATCCAGGAAAGTTTAAGGTTAGGTTAGGTTTGCTAGGATCTGGTTAGGTTAGTTTTTAAGTTAGGTTAATTTGTTAGTCTATGGTTAGGTTAGAGAGAGAGAGAGAGAGAGAGAGAGAGAGAGTACATCAGATCTAATACATAGTGCAAAACTGGTATAACGAAGGGAAATCCACCTCCAGAACACCACCTTTAAGCCCCAGTCTATACGAAAGCTGGTGTAATACAGGCTTGGGTTATTGCCTATCGAATTCCGGCACCTTAAGGAGTTTGAACCTTCTTGAGGCGTCTTAACCCGAAGTGGGGGGGGGGGGCTAAATCGGACATATAAGGGATCGGACACTTTATCCTTCTTTGACCAGGTGGATAAGTAACCCCTCTTCCTTAGCGATTTATTTGGTATATTTGTTCTTAATATCCTCTTGTTTGTTATCGAGGGCAGGGGGACGAGATCGAGCACATTACTTTACCCGTTTGATCAGGAGGATATGTAGCACCTTTTCCTTACCTACCCACCTACCTACCTACCTACCCAACTATCTATCTGTCTATCTGTCTCTCTATCTATCTATCTATTTATCTGCTTCTATATATCTATCATCAAACAGCCCAGCACATCAACTCGACTGCAAAGAGAAAAATTTAGGACGAAAAAGTTAAATTCTCTTGTCCAGCAAATGAAATTAATTCCCACGCAAACTTTGTAAAAAAACAAAAAACAAAAAAAAAAAACAGCTTTGTGGGGAAAAACACGTTTGTGGCTGTGGACAATGTGTTTGGCTTTTATGTTTTTATTGCTGTGTTTGCCATGCTGTGTCTGGCTGGTGCTTTACCTGATGTGTTTTTTTGCTGTGTTTTTCCCTTGTGTTTTTGTGATCTGTTGTTATGACTGTGTTTGGCGTGACGTGGTATCTCTTATGTTGGGTAATATGTGTGTGTGTGTGTGTGTGTGTGTGTGTGTGTGTGTGTGTGTGTGTGTGTGTGTGTGTTTTACTCTGTGTGACTTTTTTTTTATTTGTGTGGTGTGTTTTTCTGCTTTAGGTGACGTGTTTTTCTTTGTGTCTCGTGTGATGTGTTTTTGTGTTATATATATATATTTTTTTGTGCTGGGTGATTTGTTTTTGTGTGGTTTCTGTGATGGTTTTGTGTTGTGTGTTCTGCTGTTTTTAATGATGCGTTTTTGTTTTGTTTTATATGATGGTTTTTCTTGTTCATTTTGTGTGATATGTCTGTTCTGCTGTGATGTTTGTGTTGGGGGGAAGGAAGGAGTGAGAGGAAGAAGGGAGGGAAAGAGAGGGTGAAGGGAGGGAGAGAGAGAGGGAGGGAAGGAGGGAAAGAGGGGTGTAGGAAAGAAAGAGAAAGAGATGGGGAGGGAAGAGAAGGAAAGAGAGGGTGAGGGAAGGGAGGGGGAAGGAGAAGGGGGAAGGGAAGATAGGGAAAGAGAGGGGGAGGGAAGGGAGAGGGAAGGAGAAGGGGGAACCACCTGAAGTAAAATGGGGGAATCTTAACCCTAACCCAACCTTATAACTTTTTCCTCTTTTCCCTCGCTAAAAAGAAAAGTGTTATGGAGTAAAAATGTTTCCCTTACCTCATTTAAGTACAGTATAGCCGTTTTGCCTTCACCTGATGGAACTGGGACACCACTACAACTCCAGTACTAACTTGTGGTTGGGTGAAATTCTGTGAGACTTAGCTCTAGGGCAGGAATGAGTCTCCTTGGTTACTAGCCAAATTTACCCTGGAATCTGATTACACCTGGTCATTATGTAAGCTGAAAAAGGGGCTAAGGATTTTTGTCAGTTAAGAACAAATGTCTCTTAGTATCTTTTTTTTTCTTTCGTCTTCCACCTACAAGTATAACACACTTCTAATTACTCGCAGTTAAAGAAAAATTATATTCTTTTAGTTTTCAGCAGGGGAAGGGCGACTCGAAATGCACCTTAAACCAAACATGGGTCATTTTTCTTTTTAAGTTTCGGTTTAAAAATTCCACAGTTTTACAGAGGGCGTTCTCCTTATCTCTTAACTCATGGATTTTTTTTGTTTTGTTTTCAGGTTTAATATACTCTTCTCTAAAAGATGGGGCTTCTCAAAAACGTGAGTGTTTCTTGGATTCATTATATATTTTGGGCAAACTTTATCTCTCTCTTCACATCCCTTTTCCTCCCATACCCGTTTGTTATTTCTCCTTTCCCTCACACTCATGTTTATACAATATTGTGGTGTGGGCATGAACTTCCTGGGGATCATATTCTCTCTCTCTCTCCGCCAAGAAAGTTAAAATGAATGAACTATAGGTGACTGACCAAAAAAAAAAAAAAAAAAAAAAAAGACGAAACCACAGTGAAATGGTCAGCACTCAGGCTTCTATGACCCCCTATGTTATTTTGGTCCCAGGCTTACCTAAACTGTGAACCCAGTAGACGGCAGGCTTAAGTTACCCTTGCGCAGTCCTCCATTCTCATTTCGGGGGATAGGGACGTAGTTAAGGGACGTTTGTATAAGCAGTCAGTTGAGCCACCCGGTTATAATCAGTGCCACCTCATGAAGGCGTCCCTCTCCATTACCACTCACTCTTTACTGAAGCAAAATCATCTAGGGGTAATTGGAATAAACAGGGGGGAAAAGGTGGCCAGGAAAGGGATAATGTAAAGTGTAGGCAACAGAGAGGATGGCCAGGGTAGCGTTTGTTGAAAGTTATATCCCCCTCTGGTGAATATTATGACCCCCTGCTGACCCCCTGCTGAATTGTTAAGAGCAGGACCCGTGGCCAGCCCTAGACGCCACATGAAGGGACTATCAGGGACTATTATTATTATTATTATTATTATTATGTTTTCTCATTTATCTAGCTTCTTTTTTTTTTGCCGAAAGGACAAGAAAATTCCTTAAATGTTGAGACAGTAACCTAGCCTCGAGTCCCTACGCTTCTGATGGATTAAAAAAGTGATTAAATGATGGATGCAAAGAAATGGAGAGGTCTGTCATCACATGCACTTACGGTTCACATTTTATTCTGGTAAGTGAAGTTAGGCATAGGAAAAAAAAATATAGTTTTTCTCGTGGGGGGAAATTGGCATAGAAAGGAGCTGATTCTATATTTTGGAGGAAGTGGAGAGGATTTAGGCATAGAAAACAGCTAATTCCGATGTCATCCTTTCCTGAATCCCGAAACACAAAGTTTAAGGTCAGTCATTTCCTTTTCCTCTGACTCTCCCACAGTCTCTCACTCCCTCACCACAACACTCCCTCAAAATCACACTCCCTCAATCTCACCCTCCCTCAATCCCACACTCCCGCAATCCCACCCTCCCTCTATCCCACCCTCCCTCAATCCCACACTCCCTCAATCCCACACACCCTCAATCCCACACATCCTCAGTCCGACACTCCCTCGATCTCACACTTCCCCTACTTTGACAGGCTTTCACTCTCAGTCAGCATCTACTTCACAAAGTTTAGAGGACCTGACAATGGATCTCACGAAGCTCTATTCCCTTAGGAGCCTCTCGCAGCGTCCCGTAACTCTCCTGACCTATTTTTACTCTTCGTTTTTTCGCATGTGATTCTTTGTGTTGGTCGCCTCGTCTGTGTTGCATCCAGACACACATCCTAAAAGATGCATAAACTTTATTCTACATCTCTCGACTCCTGCTTCTCTCACACCATTCATCCTCTGCTACTTCACCTGATGTCTATCTGGGTGTCTCTGGCGCCTCTATTATTCTTCCACGTCCACAGCTTCTGACACCTGCCCAAGTTAGCTTTCTTAACACGCACCCTCTGCCCTAGTTTGTCCCCCTGCCTGTCTCCCTCAGTTTCCATAACATGTCCCTTTATTTAGTACGCATTTCTTCTTATGAACAGAAGAGCCAAGTGCAGAGTAGGAAATAGTATTCTTCACCTTTTATTTACCATTCTGTCGTGTAAGTTTCCTCATGAATAACATATGTAGCCCGTTTTTATCTGACGGAATTAGGTTCTTCTCAAAGCTAGAATACTAGATCGTGGTTGTGCGAGTTTTATGAGCCTTAGTAATGAGGTACGAATGACTTTCCTTGGTTGATAATCAGATTACCAGTCCAACAATCTGACCAAACCTAGCCATCAACTAAGCTGAAAGGTGTTGCGGATCTTTGTCAGGAAAAAACAAATGAACCATAGAGTGTATACTGTCAGCCTCTTTTCACATCCCAGTCTATGTTGTTAGTGTAGCTGGTCTTTTGTATATTATTGCTATCACCTTTAACTGCATACCCTAAGAAAGATTGTTAGCCAGTGAGTCGAGGTGTGCCTGACGGGTGTGTGAGTGGAGGTGTGCCCCAGGTAGTACCAAGGGCATAATTGAGTTACCTGATTCTCTGTCTCAAGGGGACGGTCCACATCAGCGCCGGGGTCCAGGAGTGCTGAGGAGAGGAACTACTATACTCCTCTCACCTTAAACTGGCCTAGATTTTCGTCCTTTAGTAGTTCATTTCACTTAGCTTAGTGGCAGAATAAGGCTCTGCGTCCTTTCCAAAGGGCTTCGTAACTAGTTTCATATTCCAGTGTTACTCTGTTGTTACAAGTGAAAATTCAAGACATTTTTAGGTCAAGTTAGCGGAAAAAGAGTATGGAGCGAGAGAAACAGACAGACGGAAAGGAGAGATAGAAAAGATAAAAGATGATGAGAAAGAGGTTGCTGGAGAGACAGGGGCAGAGAACTAGATGACCCTGTGACTGCACTACGAGAGGCCTTTACTAAGAATACTAAAATCGTTTGGCTTCAGCAAGAATAAATCGAAAATAAGTCCCAGCATTCACAGAGTTAACTGATAATGATTCGAAGATACACTTGGATTTTTTATTTTCTTTTTCTTTGGTCTGTATGCTAGCAGGGACGTAGGTTGGTTTCTTATGCCTTAAACAGTCTGAACGATAGATAAAAGAGGCATATATAAATTATGGTACTCCGGCCATATTAGAAATTACCTGAATTAGTTTTTCAGTTTGGTAAATTTCACTTTTGGTTCATTTCTCGGATTATACGTATCGTGCTCGTATAAAGGACAGTAACCCCCGACCATTCGCTTTTGACAACTGTAATTTTGAGAAACAGTGGTGCTTGTGTGTGATAACTTCTGTCATTATGGAAACGATATTATGAGATCTTTTAAAAACAGAAGATAAACAGAGAGGGAAAAAAATAAACAGAAAAAGGTCCAAACACCAGATGACAAGCATCCACCAATCACAAACAATACAAACTCTGATGTAACACGCTTGTATTCGGACATTTATACGTGTGTTTACTGCGCAGTGATATTTCAAGGATACAGAATGTCCCAGATGTTACGTTAATAGATATTCATTATAGATGACGCAACGTTCCTTTGCTGTACCATTACGATGACCCTTAAAGAGTTTTCATTTAGTTTTCGGAGATGGCGTTTCTAGTGAATATCGTTTTTATAAGTAAATGGCGAACTGAAGGTGTTAATTCTTTCTACCTCCTAGCGATTGTTTTCAGGCAACCGAGACTCTTACTTTGGAAGAGAGAGAGAGAGAGAGAGAGAGAGAGAGAGAGAGAGAGAGAGAGAGAGAGAGAGAGAGAGAGAGAGAGCGAGAGAGAGAGAGAGAGAGAGAGAGGAAAGTAGAGATATAAATGAAAAGCGGCAAGTAATAAGTGAAAAAGTTTGCGAAGGTTGAGGAGGACAAGGAGGAGGAAGAAATTTAAGGATGGTCAAAGTGAAGAAAGAGGAAGACAAGGAGGAGAGAGAGATATGAGACGGTGGAGGGTGAGGGACGAGGCAGGAGTGGGGAAAGAAAGGAAGCTGAAGGGAGAGAGCACGAGACAGACCAGTACGATATATGACGAGGTAGGGCAGGCAGAGGCAAAGATCAGGGTGAGGGAGGGTGAGGCAGGGTGTGAGGCAGGGTGAGAGGCAGGGTGAAGCAGAGTGAGGCTGCTGACACTGAACGGTAAACAAACACGTAAACGGACTGACCTAAAAAAAAAAAAAAAATCGGAGGCGAGGCGATGAGAGAGGCAGAGGAAATGAATATGCAAAGTGACTGTGTGGATTTTTGCCCTGGAATATATCTGGAAAGGGAAGGTTGGAGGGAATGGGGAGGTGGAGGGATTTTGGGATAGTTTTGCCTTCATCTGATTCACTGATACTGGTTATTATTATCGTCAGTAAAATCCTCACCATCGTCATTATCATCGTCATCATTTTTCTTCTTCGTTTTATCTCCTCCTGCTCCTCTTCCTCCTTCTCCGTACAATCTGCCATTCTGTTTTCTTCTCCTCTCCCTTGTGCAGAAAAAAATGCCAAGGTTTTTCTTCCTCTTGTCTTCCACCATCGCTCCTTCCAGTCTCTGTACCGCTTCTAAACCTCACTCACTTCTCTAAGCCTCCTTTCACTTACCCTCATCCATCCATATTGCCTTCCTCCCCTCCAGACCCCTCCCTCCTCTCTCTCTCTCTCTCTCTCTCTCTCTCTCTCTCTCACGTTCCCGGTTTTCCTTCTCTGCTCCCCCCTCACATGACAAACGCACCCCATTTGTTTTCATGTTTTCCTTCTTGTGCTCCCGGATTTCAACAAGGCGGGGCATCTGTCCTACTTAAGGGGTTGTGGGGGGAAGGGAAGGCGCTGGGCAAGAGGTCAGGGGCAGAAAAACATCATCATTATCATCATCATCGTCATCATCATCATCACCTACAACAACATTATCTTTATCTTCATCATTATCATCATCGTGATCATCGTCTTCATCATCATCATCACCTACAGCAACATTATCTTTGTCATCATCATTATCATCGTCATCATCATCGTCATTATCATCTGTTGTTGTTCTTGTTCTTGTTCTAGTTCTCGTCTTTTTTTTTCTTCTTCTTCTTGTTCTACTTCTTCGTTTCTTCTTCGTCTTCCTTCTTCTTCTGAGCTACTTATCTCTCATGCCTGTCTGCCTTATCTCCTGCCTGCTGCTCTCTTTCTTGCCTATCTTTTGTGTTTTCACGATATAATACTTAGAGAAGAGGAAGAAAGGAACACAGAAGACACTGAACAGAAACGAAGAAAAATGGGAGAGGAAATATGAGCATGAGAGTGAAAAAAAAAAAAGTGAAATGAAAAAGAAGAGACAGGAACACAGACTCATTGATATATATATATAGAGAGGGAGATCAAGGAAGAGACAAGACGAGAAGAAATATACTTAAGAAGGAAATGGAGGTAAATTTAAGGAGGGAGGAGACGGAGAAAGATCACGAGAGAGGGAGAAAGACAAGGAGGCATCAGAGAAAAGCCGGAGGGGAGGCAGAGCGTGTGATAAGCTGCTCAAACAAATGACAGAGGGAATAAGTAATGATGAAGGGGCGGTGAGAGAGAGAGAGAGAGACACACACACACACACACACACACACACACACACACACACACCACAACAAGAACAGAGGCAAAAATAACAACAATGGTGAGCTCATTTTTTTTTATTTCCTGCCTATTGTTACTGATCCTCCACCTCCTCACCCTGCCCCCTCACCTGACCCCCCTCACCCTACCCTCTCACCCTGTCCTTCACACTGCCCCCTTTTCCTCCCCTCTCACCTTGCTCCCCCACCCTACTATTTCACCCCTCACCCTACCCCCTCACCGTAACCTCTCACCTTGCGCAGTCTCCCATCTCCTTCCATTATTCTAGTTCCCAATTTAATCACTCCATCCTTTGGCCAATAGGAGCCATTCCACAAATATTCAGAAATATCGTCCCAGTAGTTTTCCTGTTGCTCCGTGGACAGATAGAGAGATGGATCGACAGACAGATAAACAGACAGGAAGATAGCAGCAAAAGATAGACAGAGAGACAGAAAGACAAAGAGTTAAATAGACTCATCTACTCTCCACTCTCAATACTCTACCACTCTTTTCACATTCACTCTCTTCACTCACATATATTCACATTCACTATCTCTTATCTCACACATATTTCCATTCTTATCACATATATTCTTATCACATATATTTCCATTCACCACCCTATCTTCACATTCACTATCTCTTATCTCTCCTCAGTCCTTCCCTTCATTATCTCTCAGTGTCGCGGTAATGGTGATCCTGAAAGACGTGTAATTAGCCAAAGCAATTATCTCTCGGTAATTGCCTCAGAACCACGCTTATTCGCCTCTCCCTTATAACACACAGGGCTAAAGGGGGCTGGGGGTATGCCCTCTCTGAAGCACGCAGTATTCATTAGCGTTCAGTTATTATACTCTGCTTCCTTTACTGTGGCCTAGATTTGTCAGAGCATCATTGCAGTTACTATACTCTCTTCACATTAAGTTGAGAGAGAGAGAGAGAGAGAGAGAGAGAGAGAGAGAGAGAGAGAGAGAGAGAGAGAGTAATGAGAAAGTTAGAGTTTTCACACCCCCAGTGAGGAAGGGCTAGGGTGTTACCAAGGAGCAAAGAGGATTACCGCGACTGAGAGAGAATTACAGGGGAGACTCAAGCAGAGGGTTAAGTGTGTGTGTGTGTGTGTGTGTGTGTGTGTGTGTGTGTGTGTGTGTGTGTGTGTGTGTGTGTGTGTGTGTGTGTGTGTGTGTGTGTGTGTGTGTGTGTGTGTGTGTGTGTTTCCGTTTTTCTCCCTACTTTACCAAATTGTATGAAGGGGGAATTTTTCGAGTGAGCCAGGGCGATGTTATTTTGACTCCTGTCCTCACGATATTCATTGAGATAGACCCTTACCTTTTACCAAGTCATAATTTTCCCCCAGACCACTCCACGCAACCGTCACATTTGCATATCAGGTCCCCATTTTAGTTCTAGGTACAAACAGGCTACGTAAAATTAACCAGGTGTGACCGGATTGAAAACCTTGCTAGGGTACAAAATCAGGCAATGTTTTGCAATTTTTCCCTCCCCCCTTCCGCAGTGGCCTCTCTCTCTCTCTCTCTCTCTCTCTCTCTCTCTCTCTCTCTCTCTCTCTCACGCCTCGCAAAGTTTTACGATAAGGACGCATTGGAATTCCGATAACAATAACAACGCATTCCCGATAGCCAACACTTACACTCCTTTCATGGGTATACACAGCTTTTATAGAGGTGTAAGTATACCTTGATATTATATTTTCATGTACTGTGTTTCACCCTGCTAATCTGTGCTTCAGTAATGTACGTATTTGAGATTTTTTTTCAGTGCATTATATAATTTTTGAATGAGCTACGAAGGAGGTTAATCCAGCATACTCATTCTTCTGAGGGTCACCAATATCGCCATTACTCCCATCTTTACAAGTTCTCCCTGTTATATTATTGCTTTCCTTTTGTTCATCTTCATTATCCTCACCTTAACTTCCAGCTTCCCTCTTATTCAGATTGCCTTCCCCCTTCCCTCCCTCCCTCTCTCTCTCTCTCTCTCTCTCTCTCTCTCTCTCTCAGTAACCGTTCAGTTCACTCAGTTTATTATATCCTTTCGCCTCAGTACCTTCAGCCACTCACATCTCTTGACTTTCCACCCTCAAAAGCTCTCCACCATCCAACCAGCCTCGCGTGACTTCACCTTTCGTCTTCCACAAGTCCTTACTTCCACTTCTCTCTTCCACCACTCCACTTCCATTTCTCACCTCATTTCTCCTCTTTTCCTTTTACTGTACCTTCACTCTACACTTTTTGTTAACTTTGTCAGGGCTTTGATAAAAATTAGGTACGGTATCCATTTCTCACTAACACTGGAGATTTTATTTGGATGCGAGAAACACGACACACGAAGGGGATTAAAAAAGAATAACATGCTACCTTTTCACCATGACGATAAAGCATGGTATTTCCTTCAGCTGAGACAACCCCCCTACGCAGTGTCAGAGCTAACCTCTTTAATTCAGTGACCTTTTTTTTCTGTCTATGCTTAATTTAACCGTATGATTTTCTTCAGCTTAGGAAGGACCCCAGTTAGTGGTGTCGATGAAGCTGCATCCAATCCACCCAGTTCAGAAAGTCTCTCCTAAAGTGACTAAAATCTCCTGTAGGTAGCAAGAATGGAATTTCTATCTATCCGTCTATCTATCCGTCTATCTCTCTATCTATCTGTCCATCTATCTGTCTGTCTATCCTTCTGCCTATCTATCGATAGTCACAAAACTAACTATACTCCGTTCACTTTATATTGTCGTTAAATTGGCATCTTCGTCTTGAATGTCGAACTGTAACAATAGATTAATAGTAGGACAGGTTACTAGTCACGAAGCAGTGCTATGAGAAGGATGTAGAGCTGCAGCATTGCCTTATTCTGACGCTATATACTTGAAACAGGATCCAAAAAGATGAAAGTCTTTGCCAAGTTAAAATGAACGCACTGTGGGAATCACTATCACAGGCAGGAAGGGAAACCGAAAAAAAAAAAAAAAGGCTGAACGAACATTGATTTAGGTGCATCCCAAAATCATCCGATCCTGACCAAAATTTTATGGGAAAAAGCGAAACATTTTTATTTTTTGGTATTGAAGGGCAGCCAATTTTCCGGATCTGACTAAATCCCTTACGTATAATAGCCAGGAGGGAGAGATATAATGGTGAGTTAGGAGGCACAGTATTCACAGTTTTTAAGGATAATAATAATAAGAATAGTAATAATAATAATAATAATAATAATAATAATAATAATAATAATAATGATAATAATAATAATAATAATAATAATGATAATAATAATAATAATGATAATGAAAAATTATATATTAATCGCTTTGGATATAAATACAAAAATATATTTTGAGAAAAACCAATAAAAACATTGTGAAGAAGAAATGACCAAAAAATTAGTGAGAAAAATGAAATAATGGTTGATAATTTTTGAGATAATGATTTTTTATATATTAAGGAAAAGCGATAGAAAATTAGATTGTGAAGGAAAAAGCCAATGAAAGAGTGAGAAAGGAAACTGGTAGGGGAAAAAATGTGAATCAGAGGAAGGGTTGGGACGTGGATGGGAAAAATGTATGGAGAATAGTAACGTTTTGAAATACTTTAAATTTGACTGGAAGAAATCTGCCGTAATTTCCATACTAATAGGTGATTATAATAACTGTGGATCGTAGAAGAAGGAAGGGGTATAAGCAAAACAAAGATAGAATAAAATAGAATAAAAATACATATGTGAAAAAAAGGGGAGAAAAAGAATATATAGTGTATCTAGGGATCAGAGTTTTTCAGGGAGTTTTTCAGGGAGGTATAATGTTCCCCGAAACGTTAGAGAAGATGAAGAAAATAAAGGGAAAGAAAATGATAAATAAGAAAATAAATCTCTCACATTTGTCTCTCTCCCACATCCAACATATCCCCTTGTAATGGATTATCTGTATACTCCTTTATTGAAATGTATATGTATTCAGTATGTGGGATTAATAATATCTCTGTTACAGTATAATTCACGGCACACAGTCATGAACAGAGGGGAAATTTTGGTATAGAGGATAGTGACTGCGTTAATTTGGGCAGTTTTTATGTATGGGTTATTGGATTACTGAGTGCTGTTAGTTCATACGAGAGAGAGAGAGAGAGAGAGAGAGAGAGAGAGAGAGAGAGAGAGAGAGAGAGAGAGAGAGAGAGAGAGAGAGAGAGAGAGAGAGAGAGAGAGAGAGAATGAAACCTTTAACCAGACTAAATTCCACGTCAAATGCATCCTTGTTACCACCACCTGTTCATAAATCTTCAGCCCATTAACAGTGCTTTTCATTTTTATTTAAACGATGGACATGCTAAATAAATTTCTAACCTTTTAACCTCTCTCTAGTTTACATTATTAAAAAAAAATTATTAGTGTTTATCTAGCCAGTGTTACTATTTTCTAACTATAGGGAGTTTGTTCGAGCCTGCCAAAGATCCCTAACCCCTCTCAGCTCAGTTAATGCCCAGGTGAAGTTAGGTTTGAGGCTTGTCGAATTTTGTACAACCACGACTTGGTGTTAAAGTTGTGAGAGTGGAGAGTGGCACACACACACACACACACACACACACACACACACACACACACACACACACACACACACACACACACACACACTATTTCATCTCTCTTCATGACCCTTCCTGGACTCCACTCCGTTCACACAATGCCGTCATTTTGTATAAGTGTGTGTGCGTGTGTGTGTGTGTGTGTGTGTGTGTGTGTGTGTGTGTGTGTGTGTGTATTTCATGCCAGCATGGTGTACAAGTCATATGTGTATCATCTTCCTAAGTGGGCTTTTTGTTGGAAGGAAAGAAGGATGAGAAAGGAGGCTATATGATGAATGAGACGAGAAGGACTTGGAGGAAGACAGAGTGGGTAAGAAAGGAGAAGAAAAGAGAAGAGAAAAGACAGTATGAAGGAGAAGAGGATAGAGAGGAGGAAGACCTAGGGGAAAGGAAAGAAGAAAAGAGGCGAGTTGGAAAATAAAGGAGAGAAGGAAGATTTGAGGAAAGGGGGAGAGAACAAAAAGGGAGGAGAAAGGAGAGGAGAAAGTAGAAAAGAAATATAATGAAAAGAGAGAGGAGGAGGAAGACTTGAAGGGAGTGGGAGAAGACAAGAAGAGAGCCATCAATGTTAGCGAACACAAGATGCAAAAAACTGAGGGAAGAAATGATGAGTATGGCGAGGAAGGATGTGGGGCTGAGAGAATCAGAGAGTATTATAGAAGGGTTGGGTAAGAAGTGGACCTCGAGAATGGGCTTCGTAATGTATGTCCAGAGTCTGATAGCTAAAATAAATACATATATACTTCATAAATTCGCTCAACACTAGAATGGTTAGCAAAGGAGGGACCAATTAAGGGAATATATTCTTGTAATTAATATATTTCTTGTTGAAAAAATACCTCTGGGAGCATAATGCCACTTCTATAAATTGGAGAGCACTTTCTCTACACTAACAGAGTATTGATAGATATATATTCTGTCTCTTGTGCATTAGTGTGATTGGATACGACAGGGAGAAAACGAAGTAGATGATGCATAGGTATGTGTAGATTGACGTGTGTCCAGTCTCCTATAATGTATTGCTTGTTGGAAAAGAAAATGTGTATTATTTTTATATCCATCTGTCCACCTGTCTATCTATCTATCCGTCTATCATCTCTCTATCAGCAAATCTATATCTGTCTACATCTATCTATCTACTATCTATCTCTCTGTCCATCTGGGTAATGAATGTTTAAAAACTAGCCTCCCATCCAGTCAGAAAAAAAAAGGAAAGAAAAAAAGTCTCATATTTTAATAGTGAAATGAGTGGCTAAAAATTCATGGAAAATACACACGTTTTCTTTTTTGGTGAAATGGACGACCAAATTATTCCCTGAAGACCAGACACTGTTTTCCCAGTGATGTATGTATTTATGTATGTATATTAGTGTGTGTACATGTGTGTAAGTTAAACGCGTGTTTGTATGCATTAATGTATGTATATATGTATTAATTTCAGTATGTACATTTGTGTGTGTATGTAAATTTTATGTATGTTTGTATGTATGAATGTATGTATGTATTGATGTATGTATGTGTGTACCTGTGGAGGTATATTGTATATGTCTTTCTATGTCTAACTGCACGAGTATAATATTTGCCGTATGTTTGTGTATACTTATATATTTGGGTAGGTACTCTTGACCCCTACAGTGCCAATTACTGGAACCCCCATTTCCTTTCCAAAAAAATAGGTAATAAAAAAACACTTATTTGACGTCATTGTAATAAGGGAATATCTCTCTATCTACACATTCATACACACATACATTCATACATAGACATATACAACGTACGGTACATTCACACATATACTCACAGGTACAGAGACAAGAATGCAAAAAAATGAAAATGACATCAGATTCAGGGGATAATACTGTGTGCAATGACAGCGCTATGTGAAGGCGTCTTGCTCCAGCCCCTATTGCGGTAAAAGAGGTAATATTCAGAGTAAAACGGGTTAATATTCAGTAAAAGAGTTAAAACAGTTGATACTCAGTAAAAGAGTTAAAAGAGTTAATACTGAGTAAAAGAGTTAATATTCGTCTTTGCTTTCCCTCCACGCGCCAGGGAATGTTAGACTCGCCGCGTTAAATCATCCCAAGGGGGAAAAACTCTAAATATCCGCTCGTTATAATTTCAACTTGGCCCATCACTCACCCTCCCTCCCTCGTTTTACATCGTTACCATTTTTCCCGCCCCTGCCATTATAACTTTGGCGAAAATCCCGAGCCAAAAATCACAATAACCCACGCCAAACTCTGACTATTACGCCCGCATTTCAGGCCATTAGCACCTACCTTCCCCCAGGCTCCTAGGAATCACTCATAGCTGGATAAATCGCTTGTCGTAACCTGAGACGGAACACTAGAATTATCCTGACAGTAAGAAGGTTGATACTTTTTTCAATGTTTGAAAAAAGGAACCCAAGGCCAGAAGTCCGCACGATAGTTCCCTCCAAGAAAAAATAAAAACAAAATAACAGACAGCCAAATTCAAGATCCGTTCATTTCGAGATACCAGGACACATTGCGTTTAAGAGACCGGTAAAAACACTCTCAGGCTTCCATGAGTCACTCGAAGATGCATTTTCCACTCCCTTCACGCCGTTTCCAGACGATGATAAGTAACTGCTGATTTCGTTATCCGTAATGGCAATATTCTGAGGCAGATACTGAGGAGCTCCCCAACTCTGCCTAAATAAAGAAGATATATCTCCATCTCTCTATTTTATTTCTGCCTAAGTAAGTACACCTCCTCCGTTCTATCACTCTCTTTCTTCTGTCTAAATAAATAGACCCCTCTCTCCATTCCATCGCTTCCCCTTCCCTTCTGCCTCCCTTTCAGTACTCCACCGTGGGCAGATAAGCAGATGTAATGGTAAATGGTCATTAAGGGACCCCACTTGCCTCTTACCTTCCCACATCACCTGCCTTTACGAGTCTCTTTCCGCCCAGTAGCACTCACCCTCCTCTACCGTGGCCATCCCTCTCCTCACTGCCCCATCCTACCATACTTCCTCTAACTTATTCTCTAAACTACCACGACCTTATTTTACATGTTTCTTGGTGCAGCCAGGCGATTTTATCCAGTTCAGGGAAGTCTCCGAGTGAAAAAAAAAAAGATGAATTATGTCTCTTGCCGTGTTCTCAGTCGACAGTAGAATCCCCTAAAAATAGAGACATATATGAGTTCGATTCACAGTGGCAAGTTGGATAAAATGGATGGGAGGCAAGGACAAGAAAGAGCGTGAGTAAAATATAGAAAAATGTGCCAGTGAAGTGACGCGAGTATCCCCTTGGCTGTATTTCCCTTCCCCCCACTTTACCCACAGAGGAACAAGGGGAAAGATCAACACAGAGTACGAATTATATGTGTGGTATAACTCCTGGCCAGACTCCATGTGGGGGAGGGGGAGCGATGGTGCATTGATCAACACGTACAGGTCGCAACTCAAGAATCCAGGTAAGTTTCTTAGTGAGGTCAGACTCGGAGACAAAATTCGTTTCCTCCTTTCTCCCTATTACCGGTGCTGGAGAGAGACGCCCTGTTCCTTCCTTCTTTCTTTTATTTCTCCCCTCTCTTTTTTTTCTCTTTTTTTTCTTTCTTTTTCTTTTTCCTGCTTTTTGAGTTGCCCAGAATACGGTTATTTTGACTCGTATCGCTTACCCCCCTTGGCACTATGTATACTGGCGCTGAAATGAATCTATACACGAAATAAAAAAAAGTACCAAGCTCAGAAACAAAAAACAAAAAAAAAACACCGCACCATTTTTACAAGTCTCTGCGATGTTCTACCCTTCAACATCCCCTTTTTTTTGCCCCTCCACTCTCGTCACGGACACTGATATGATAGATTTATAACTGATGACCCTCTCACTCTCCTGCCTGCCTCCTCATCCCTCGCCATCCATCATCCACCATCCATTACATCACCAGACACAGCTGAGGTTAGGTTGTTGTTGTTGTTGTCTAACCACGGTCTGTCTGGCCGAACAAACCCGCCGACCACGGGTTAACCATGTACGAATCCGACGCCCCCTTGTGGTGGACAGCGCTTCACTTAGAGGGGTGCAGCGAGACATGGGAAGGTTTGGCTCCCGGGTGGACGCCGCAAATGCACCTTCCAGAGTGCTCAGCGGCCACCGCTTTATGACAAACTGAAGGCACGAGAAATATTAACAGGAACACATAGGTGGCTGTAGAGGGAAAATGAATGGTATAGGAAAGAAAGAAGTAAAAAAAAAAAAAAAAAAAAAACGCGTCTGACAAAGTGCCTACCCTGTCCAATCCACTCCCTATTCCCCGACTGCCATTGGTCACGCAACTATCCTCCCTTTCCCCCTATTTCTCCCTTTTTCCCTATACCTTGGTTATTTTGACTTCTTTTCCCCTATCCTGTAAATTTTCTCTCCTTTCCCCCATTACCCTGTTTATTTTATCTGTTTTACCACCCATACTATGTTTTTTTTGTTTTGTTTTTCATTTTTTTTTTCTAACAAATATTCGTGCTTTGGTAAACTATGCTCAATATCTCGTCCACATTTCCATACCTGCTGTCCTTCTTTATGGTTTGCAGTCTCCCATTTTCCCTCTTACAGCATTCCATACCATCCCTCTCACAGCATCATCCCCATCCATCTTCATCTCCCCTTTCATAGCATCCTTATCTATTTTCATCTCCCCTCCACAGCATCCCCATATACCTTCATCTCCCCTCCACAGCATCCCTGTCTATCTTCATCTCCCCTACACAGCATCCCTACGTATCTTTCCCCCCCTCTCACAGCATCCCCGTCTGTCTTCATCTCCCCTCTCACAGCATCCCTGTTTATCTCTATCTTCCCTCTCACAGCATCCCCATCCATCTTCATCTCCCCTTTCACAGCATCCTTATCAAGCTTCATCTCCCCTACACAGCATTCCCATCTGTCTTCATCTTTTCTCTCGCAGCATCCCCATCCATCTTCATCACCCCTTTCACAGCATCCCCATATATCTTCATCTCCCCTCTCACAGCATCCCTACGTATCTTTCCCTCCCCTCTCACAGCATCCCACAGCATCTCCCCTCTCATAGCATCCCCACCTACTCTCACAACTTCCTACTCTGCCCCCCTTCGCCACCCTCTACCGTCTACGCCACCCCGGGGACCAGTATTTCTCACCGGCCTAGAGAACAAGCCGAGATGAAAAGAAAGAAAATTATCTCGTTGGTGGTGATGCGAGGGATGTGTGTGAGACAGGCATGCGGACTGAGGGTGAAGAAAAGATAGTGACTAGGGGATGAAAGAAGATGAAGAAGATGAATATAAAGGAAGAAGATGAAGACGGAAGACTATGAAGAAAGATGACGATGAATATAAATGAAGAAGAGGAAGACAAGAAGATAAAGAAAGAAGGAGATGAGGAATATGATGGAAAGAGATGGTGAACAGAAGAAAAAAACGAAGGAAATCTGAGACGTGGGATGGCAGGTCTCTTGAAAAAAATGGGATATTGAGAGAAAAGGAAAAAAAAAAAGTTGAGACGGGCATGCGGCTCCGACTCTTTGGATGATTAAAAAAAGAAAAATAATGTGGACTGAAGAGAAATAGAGGAAGTTTGAGACGCGGGAACCATTCGTGTGAAAACCGTAGTTAAAGCGGTTAATCTGAGCCTGTGACGCGCCAGATGGAAAGTCAACACCGAGCAGCTACACAAGCCACTCTCTCGTTAAACACTGTATGGGGCCTCTCTCCCTGGCTTGTTATTTTTGTCGATTTCGGAAGCTTTGTATTACTTTTTTCTTGGCGATTTATTTTACCTATTTCACCTCGATATTCTCCTGTAGTTCCTTATTTTCATTTTAACATAGACATAGTTGGTACAAGTAAAATAGATGAATATATTAACGAGCTACTTATATATGCTACAGTTTGAAAGGATTTAGTGTTAGCTTCCGTAACCGATGAGGCGTGACTGTGAAGGCTGTGCTTACATCATTGTTATAGCTAATGTGTTAGTTTTTTAATGTTCTTGTTTGCTACTTGTACAGCAAATAAAGAAAACTGAGTAGTAGTAGTAGTAGTAGTAGTAGTAGTAGTAGTAGTAGTAGTAGAAGTAGTAGCAGTAGTAGTAGTAGTAGTAGTGGTATTAGTATTACTATTAGTATTAGTATTAGTAGTAGGTCCAGGTTCATCTGAAATATGAACTCGGTGGATTGCAGGCTAAATAGGCCTCACTTTGGCAGTTCACCATACTCCTTTCAGGGGATAGGAAGGGAATTGAGGGACTTTTGTATAACTAGTCAGTGGAGCTGCCTGGCTATATCAGTGCCATCACATGAAGGCATCCCTCTCCAGAACCAGATATTGACATCAAAAGTTTCATTGCAACTTCAAAAGCCGATCTGCCAGTTTCGCCATTGTGTTTCCCCAGAGCTGTCACAAAGTATTCAAAGCCACTTGGAATAGTGAAAGGTTAGACGGATGAGAGACAGAGGCACTTGGAGTAGGAAAGGTTAGGTGAGAATTGTTAGGCAGGACCACTTAGATTAGGAAACGGTTAAGCGAGAGATGAGAGACAGGAGTGGACGGCCAAGGGGTCACCAAAACATAGTTTCTCTGGAACGACAAATGGCCGACATTATGAAAATTTTACGGCTGGGTATAGGGCTGTAGAATTCTTCCGCGGTCCCTCTGAAGCTTTATGTGATAGCGAACACTATAAGTAGACGATTTCCATGGCCCTTGTGAAGCTTTATGTGAGACGGGAGACGATAAGACCCTGGGTTATGGCATCGTTTGAGATACCATAGAGATTTTTTGGCGCTCGTGAAGTGAACTCTGGTATCTGCTTGTAAAATTTCCCCATGAATCCTAATCTTAAATGAAATCCTAATATAAAAATCATATAGGTACTAAAAATTTAACAGTTATAAAAATTGATCTTCATTTATATATGATAATGTGTTGCTGTTTTTTTCTACGTTTGTAACTGAACACAGGCCCTGAAACACACATCCTATCAGCGTCAAACACCTGTAAGATTCTCAATTAGGGACTTGAGAGGAAGGCTTGGAGTGCAGGACCTGGGAGTGGCCAGATACCTATTTCCAGCCTTGTGCTCAGTCTTGTTCTACTCTGGTGCTCGAGGGGGCTGGGTGGTTCAATCTGCCCTCTTATACGAACATCTTTCAACTCCAACCCTATCCCCCGAGAGAAGGACTGTGAACTGCAGAAGGGCAATTTCAGTCTGCAGTCCACCGGGTTCACATCAGAAACAAGACACATTATTCACATAGTCAGGTTCCCATTTCCTCATTACCTTCTCAAGTCCCGCAGCTCACGGTTCCTTCTCCAGACATTTCCTCTTCGCATCCCGCATCAGCCTTGCCTTGATAGCTCTCCTCCCACGGGGTCTTAGTCGCCTGCTGGTTGCGGAGTGAGGCGTAGGAGGTCCTGATTATTTATGCATACACAGGAAGAGGTGCATAAAGTGAAGGCAGAAGGAAATGTTAATTTCTGTCTGTCTCTGTCTGTCTGTCTGTCACTCACACACATTTACACACACACACACACACACACACACACACACACACACACACACACACACACACACACACACACACACACAACGTGTGTCATTGTCCCAACGCACTCAGCAGCAAAGTAAAACATATAAACTCTCTCTCTCCCCTCAAACCACTACACCCTCTGGTCCTCTTGTCTCACCATCATGATCTCGTCAGCCTGCCTTCAATTTTGGGGAGTTCTCGGCCAGTTGATGGATGGGCTCCTTTGTCCAGCCTCATAAAGTGTGTGTGTGTGTGTGTGTGTGTGTGTGTGTGTGTGTGTGTGTGTGTGTGTGTGTGTGTGTGTGTGTGTGTGTATAGGGCCAAGTGTGCTACCGGAATATAAAAATCCCTGGAAAATTACTAGGCCGTAAAGTTTAGTGTTATGGTACAAACTGCTGAGCCGTGCAGTTTATGGGTTTGATTTTTGTGTGTGTGTGCAAGTGGGCTTCGTGTTTCTGGTTCACGGAGAAAGGTTATATTGTTGGTGTTCAGGTGGGTGGGAGTCGGAATTATATTGTCACTTTTATTTACGATATATGATGGAGCCTTTATACAAAACTAACCACCTTTTTATTATTTATTTTTATTTTTTAATGAGGTAAATGTATGTTATATTGCTGTTTGGTGCATGATAAGAGCTTAGACCGTCATGCGCAGTTACACACACACACACACACACACACACACACACACACACACACACACACACACACACACACACACACACACACACACACACACACACACACACACACACACACACACCCATGACCAAACACAACTTACTGTCACACAACATTAGCACCCACACTTATTCTCGTAATTACAGCGACACACCACTCTATTATCATTTCAGACTAATTAATTTCCACGTAATCAAGTCTCCTAAATATACAAAGCAGTCGAACGCAGGTGACTGTGTGAGTCAGAGTCATTAAAGTTATAATATTAAAGTTATTATGTTGATTATGACGCATGTGGAGGTGTGGTGAGTGTGGCCTTGTGTTAAAGCAAATAGCAAGTTTACTCTGGGTGTATAAGTGGACACGAATACCACTTCTGCTGATGTTGTGTAGATTTGCGTGGTTAGAGAAAGTGGTAGAAGAAGGGACAGGATTTTGAGGTTAGTGAACAAGATGCATGGAAAGCATATTATTATTATTATTATTATTATTATTATTTTAGCCAATAAAGTGGTAAAAATGGATAATTATTCCTCTGACTTGCCTATCACATACACTGGGTCTTTCAGTTGTAGCTAGTGGAAATAATGTTATATTTTTACGTGATATAGTGGTGTCCAGTAAGCCTTCAGCACGACATCACCTCCCTGTTTCCTGAGGCTGTCCCTTTAAGCCGACACCCATTGCTTGTGCTTGTTCAGGAAAGTATAAATGTTATCAGTGTGTAGAGACAAACGAACAAGGAAACGAAGAAATTTTGCTTATATTTCTATTCGGATAAATTTATAGCGAATTGAGAGAGAGAAAAAAGGGAGGGGGGATGATCAGATATGCCAGTGTGAAGCCCTGCAGGAAAATTTTTATTGCATAAGGTTTAATAACAAACTCTTCCAGTATAGAACAAAACTAATATACAAACTTACGCTTCCAGAATAAAAATATTACTTACATATTATAGATGGGAAATTCACAGACTTTTACTTAAGACTTCAAAGTTCCCGTACAACATCAGGCATTTAAGAGCTGTTGTCTTTAGCTTATCAACTCGGCACGACACCTTTGCTCCGGGTTATATAAAGAAACGATAAAATACACATTAGACAAACTTTAAAATGTCTTCCTAGGAGCAGATAAGGCAGTGGATCAGGGCACAGACCAACTTTGCCGTACCATCCAAGAGTCGCTTTGCTTATCGTATTTCCGTTAAGATAAGCGCCTTAAAATACAGCACCCCAAATTTATGACGCACTAAAAAATGAGTGTTGGCCGCCATATCTTTAAACCATCCACTCAGACAATGACAAAAACTATACACCCAAAATAAATAATAACTCAGGCTCCTTTGACTCACTCTCAGCTGAATCTAATCGTCTAAAGTTAACAGAAAAAGAATATTAGAGTTGTGCTGATCATGAAAGGGCTAATGGGAACAGTATTATCTACGTATCTGACTCTGGACATGGAACTGACAGAACTTTCCATGAGATCCGGCAGTTCCTTTACGCACAATAACATGCAGGATAATAATAAGGTACCGAATGCACAAACTGGAAAGAACGAAGTGCTGGGTCCAAGAATACACACACACACACACACACACACACACACCTTCCTCGTCCCTTTACAGCTTCACAACTCTTGCAGACGCGGGCTTCGGTGCACACTAATTGATTCCCCCCTCCTTCCCCCCCCCTCTCTCTCTCTCTCTCTCTCACAAGAAGCGGTGTTTGTGTCCCCCCGCTCTCCCCGCTCTTTCTCTAAATACTTCTCGTACTGCTTGTGTGTCTGTGTTCCCAGTTGTTTCCTTTTGTCTGCCTAAAAATGCGTGAAAAAAAGTTTGTCTATCTCGGCGACCATTGTCCCTCCCGTCTCGTCCCTCTGCGCTTCCTGGCCTTCCTTTAACTCCAGCAGTGCGTCGCAAAATCTGGTGTGTGTATGTGTGTGTGTGTGTGTGTGTGTGTGTGTGTGTGCACTTGCTTGCGTGTTTGAGACCCTCCCAAGTGTGCAACCTTTTATCGGGAAACAATTGAATGTATGTAATTTATAGTGCCGTGTGTGTGTGTGTGTGTGTGTGTGTGTGTGTGTGTACTTTGTGGCTGCGTGCTTGGAATGTTTATGCTTCCAGTGTTTATGCTTCTGTTTTAATATTTTGCTTGCCTCTTACGCTCCGCGATTTGAGGTATGTGTGCCAAAGACTGCTTGTGCGTGATGCTAAACTGTCCATGACTATATTGCTTCATTTTGGGAGCTAGAATATGTGTGTGTGTGTGTGTGTGTGTGTGTGTGTGTGTGTGTGTGTGTGTGTGTGTGTGTGTGTGTGTGTGTGTGTGTGTGTGTGTGTGTGTGTGTGTGTGTGTGTGAGTCCAAGCCGATGGAAAAAAAAAAAACTGTCGCGATTCGTATGCACACATTTTCTGCAGTATGACGTAGAACGAAAAATTAATTATGCAGCAATGTAACTACACCTGAAACAGATCACACATAACATTAAGAGAAAATTAGGTCTACAAATATATCTCAGAAAATATGGATATAACTGAAGCCCTAAAGTTCAGATGACTTTATTGTTTGGCAAGCGTGATCTCTGGTTTCCCGAGTTCGCTTCCGCCTTTTCCTTGTCAGATCACAAGTCGGGTTCATTAATTGAGTGTTTTATCAGATGCCTCGCCAGCCCACCAGCACGAGGGGAAAAAGTGTCAGTAATTGAGCAGAAACAGAATTAACCACGGCCTCTGATAAAATAATGACGTTGCTTTGGCGATTGTGGAGGCCATGGTATTTCTCCCCAGGGGCTTCTAATTTTATAAATGTGGGGCCTGGCAGCTGGCGAAATTGGTGGCTGTGAGACTGGACCAACTCTAAACGTATCCAGATTAAGGAAAGGCAAATGAATACGCCAAACATGTGCTCTGTGTCTGTTTTCTCCATCAGTATCAATTCATAATAATGTCCAGTGAAAGACTTTCCATTCTGAGTGAGAATGATAACCAGAACTGACTCTTTGCCATGCTTGCGATGTACGAATAAGGAATGGATGTTTGTAGGAGGAGCAATGCATGTGAAAGTCAACGTGCTGTAAATACTATATTTGTGTTTGGTAGAAACTGAATTGTAAATTCGACATAACGCAAACATATGCAAGCATCTGATGGTGCATATTACTAACACCCTCTATAAATGTCCACCAAGAAATGCTTTCGAGCCCGAGACTCGCGGCACAAGCATCACAAGAAAAGAATGCTACCAATCAGACCACCGCTGCACCGAGCATGAGCACACCATTCCATAAATATACAGTGCATGGATGAGTGTGATTCAGGATTACGCACATGCAAGGCCCTTTAGCGGACGGGATGAGGCGATGCTCTTTCATGTTGTATCTGTGGTCTCAGGTTCATGTGAATGTGAAATCAGTGGACCGCAGGCTGAATTTGTCCTTCTCCTGCATCCCACTATCCTTTCTGGGTAAAGGGACTAAGCTAAGGGACGTTTGCATAATTGAGCTGCACAAATATATCGGTGCCACCACGTGAAAGCACCCGTCTCCACACCATACTATTTTTACATCTTACCTCTTAAAACTTTGAGGGATTCATGGAACTTGCCCTACATTATGTGTGAGATATGACGAAAATCTTACCTAACTTACCCTTTTTCCTTTTGGAGGTCCTCGATTGGGTGTGGGCAATATTCTAACATAATTTACCTCTTCGCGTTTTGAAGATCTGGGAATGGGTGTAATATTCTGGCAGTAGTGTTGTGTGAGAACTGAGGGGCTTCATGGCCTGGCCGCCTCTCTGAAGGTAAATGTTGAAGGGCAGTGGTCAAAGGCAGGTTCTCCTCACTTCCACATTTCCACGAACTCCACTTTCTCTCTCTCTCTCTCTCTCTCTCTCACACACACACACACACACACACACACACACACACACACACACACACACACACACACACACACACACACACACACACACACACACACACACACACTCACAATCTTCACATTCTGCTGTACGTGTTATCTCCCTCTGCTTATCTCTCTCTGGTCTTCTTACCTTCTCTGTCACTTGGTACGTCGATGGCCAGACACAGCCTCTCTTTGCTACCAAAAATCCTCCCCTTCTCTGTCTCCTGCTTCCTAAATAATTTTCCCCAACGTCTTCTATCACTCTCTTCTTCCTATTTTCTATTTCTCCTCTTTCTCACCTGGCTGAGTTCGCCTCTCTGTAAACGCTGGAGGATAGTTGTCAAAGGCAGTCATCCGTCTCTCTCTCTCTCTCTCTCTCTCTCTCTCAAATATACCTTTTTACCTGCACACATTAAGGCAACAAACTAACACACATTATCACACACTGCGGTAATGGCCAGGTAGACTGTTTTTATCGCCTGATGTTCTTTAGGAATTACATGCATGCAAATTTTCGAAAATGTCCAAATGTGTAGGGGGAAAATATTTACCAACTGGAGCGGTCGCAAAACGTGAAGCCATTCTGAACCTGGGGCAATAGGTTTTATATGGTTTCAACGAGTTTGCAGTAAAAAAAAGCAAAAAAAAAAAAAAAAAAAAATTGAACTTCTAACACACACACACACACACACACACACACACACACACACACACACACACAGCGCTTGGTATGTTCATCTTTTGTTTAAATACGAATTCATGTATTTTCTGTTGTTTAGGATTTTTTTCTTTTTCTCTATTTCTATGAACGCTCGTTGATAAGTAATTGTATCTTCACTGTTGACTGTTTCATAATGGTTTCGCATTCGTGACTCCGCGCGTGTGTGTAAGTGAACTCTATGTATACCAGTGCTTAATTTGCTCCTACCTACCTCCCTGCTTGCCTGCTGATAGCTGCTTTAGCCTGTCAACTACCTCTACCTACTTCTTGCTTGCCTTCTGCCCGCCGCTGCTTAGGCTACTCATTTCCTTGCTTTCCTTCTGGTTGCCCTTAGGTGTATCAACCACCCCTACCTCCTTCACTGTTTGTCTTCTGCTAGTCTCTGCTTTGGTCTTAGCTACCTTTATCTAACTCCTGCTTGTTTTCTGCTGGTCGCTGTTTTGATCCATCGTCTATTCCTTCCTACCTTACTGCTTGCCTTGTACTCTCCCCAAACAAATCGGATTGGGCCACCACCACCACCACTCTGACATTCTCCTCTTCTGCCTTGTTTCCGAATTTCCAGGCCACTGATATGCTGGATCCGGGCTCGCTGCAGAAATGCCTCCACCCAAACAGAGCCACTGGGCCGAAATACCGTCGTTTGATCCTGTTCCTGCTCTGTTAAGTAATTTGTCCAGTACAGATTGTTGCTGTTGTTGATGATGGGCCAGTGAAACGAGCTGGTGATGTGGCTGACGTTGCACTGAATTGGGGTATTGTAGCTGGATGGATTGTTTTGTGTGTGTGTGTGTGTGTGTGTGTGTGTGTGTGTGTGTGTGTGTGTGTGTGTGTGTGTGTGTGTGTGTGTGTGTGTGTGTGTGTGTGTGTGTGTGTGTGTGTGTGTGTGTGTGTGTGTGTGTGTGTGTGTGTGATGGCCGTAAGCTTAATCCTTGTCCCCGTCACTAAACCGAAAGCCACCGCAACGAATTCCATCAGTTGTTTCAGTAGTGGAGGAGCAGCAGGGCTTTGATGCAGCGGACAACGAAAGCTTACAAATAATGGATGTGGGCGTGGAGTGTGTGAGGATAAAAAGATAGGTTTGCCATTCCCGTTCTCACCCCAAAATCGGTCCTTGTATTTAAACCTTCTTAGAAAATAATATCAGCGAAGAAAACAAAAAATTGATGTGTGAAAATGTGAGTAGGTGTTATGACTTTTAATGTGAATGGGACAACAGTTTTGAGAAATAATATACTCAGTCTTTTTACTACAATGACGTGCTTGAGAAGGACGCCTTCACGTGGTGGCACCATTATAACAGGGTGGCTGAGCTGAATAGTTATACAAATGACCTTCAGCTTCCTCCTTGTTCCCCCGAAAGAGGATGGTGGAGTACCGAAGAAGGGCAAACGTCAGCCTGCTATACACTGTGCTCATGCTTCAGATGACAGGGGCTACGGCTACTACTACAATAATTTTTTAAAGCTACTTCCTGCTGTGGCCATCTAAGGAGAACTCCCTCATGGTGAAGGGGTTGATGAAAGCTAAAGCAGGCCACTCATTTTAGCTCAGTCTCTCTATCTTTTTATTCACAATGGCGACTACACTTCCCTTGCTTCTCTTCAGGCCTCATCAAGGTTTCCCCACATTCCACACTCCCACATCACATCTGTAGGTCCACCTCACATCTCTCTCCCGGCTTCACAGACCTCTCCTTCAGATATACCCTATGTCTTCCCTTCTTGTGAGCTGTTATACCCTCTTCCACCCCATCCTCCATCCCTCATGTATATCCTCTTACACCCCTTCCTCCAAGTCTCTTGAAATATCCTCTTCCTCTATTATGCTCACTTCCTCCCCTTCCTCTAGAATTCAGATATATTCATCCTTCCCTTCTCCCATTCGAAATATATAACTTTCCTGCTTTTCCCCTAAGCTTTATAATACTTCTTCCTCATCCTAGGTATATATATCCTCTTCATTCCCTTCCTCTAAATCTCGTTCAAAACTTTCCTCCTCTTCCTTACCCGACCATACCCTCACCTCACCGACCAATTCCCTCTCCCTTCCCCTTTTCTCCCTCCCCCTTCCCCACCCACCCCCTGCCCCACCTCATATTTCAGGGTCTCATATCTCTCGTCTCAGGCAGTATTTTGCAGCAGGTAGTTGTCCAGTGGCATGGGAGAAGACCTTATTGAAAATGCAGGCAGCTGGAAAAGAGGCATGTGTGGAGAGAGAGTATTTGCACACACACACACACACACACACACACACACACACACACACACACACACACACACACACACACACACACACACACACACACACACACACACACACACACACGCACGTCATGCATATATAGCCATACATACACATACCTAGTCACGCACACTTAGTCATGCATAAACAGTTTCACACACACACACACACACACACACACACACACACACACACACACACACACACACACACACACAGCCATGCAAACGGTGTACTGAATACCGAATTAAACACATTTGCATGAGTATACACTGACGCTGCCTGCTGTGAGGGAGTGTAATGGAGTTATCGACTGAGAGAGAGAGAGAGAGAGAGAGAGAGAGAGAGAGAGAGAGAGAGAGGGAGGTCGGGGTGGTAGTGAGGGGGGTAGTGTGTGAGTCTTATTAATAGCTCTGTGCTCTGTGTATATCCCATAATGATGATGATGATGATGATGATGACGGGTGTGCATGAGTGTATGTGTGTGTGTGTGGATGTTTGTGTATGTGTATCCATGTACGTACGTGTGTGTGTATTCCCTCACTCTACATTTCCACACACGTTCTGCCTTTCCCAACAAAATGAACGGATGGGAATATAAAGTTATCTCCCTGGAACGGCTCTCTGAACACACACATACAGCATCCATTTGAGCCTGATTGAATTACACATATACCCGTGTGCGCAGTGCCTACATTATTTACCTCTCTCTCTCTCTCTCTCTCTCTCTCTCTTCAAGCATTAGTATTCATGGCAAAATTTACAAGTATTATAATCACTAATAATTTTTGGAAATGGGGGAAATTATTGGATTTCGATTTTTTTTTTATTTCACGTGCCATACAAAGTGCTGGAAATTATCACTAAAATTTACATGGTAATTGGATGACTATGTGGTCCATTTCACTGGGAACCCACACTTTCTACCTTTGTTCTCTCTCTCTTTCTCTCTCTCTCTCTCTCTTTCTCTCTCTCTGATCCATCTGACGTAAATTATGATAGTTGGGAATAGGCTTAAGATGATGATGATAATGATAATAATAATGATGATGATGATGATGATGATTTAGACAAGGAAGATGGATACATGAGGGGCCATATTCTCATCCCCAGGGCCTTTTCCACACCAGATTAATTTCCTACATAAGACTCGTTGATATTGTGTGCTATGTATCTAGGCTGTGGCGAAGTGAAAACAAAAGTCTAGGAAATATGGAAGGGCATGACAAGGTGGGATACTCAGAATAAATCACAGAGGAGGAAGTGTTACGATACCTTCCGGTACGAAAGTACGGATCAAGTTAGTGGAGGACAGATATAAGGAAGAAGGTGAACAACTCTGGAAGGGGAGGTCATTGTTTAGCTGCGAGAAAAACGAATAGAGGTTCTTTGGGAGGATCTATCCCTTACAAGATTCAGTCAGGCCATAAAGAGATATAATAGAACACTAATCTAATGTCCCCCTTATAGAGATGTACGCCTCCTGAAAGTTTGGCTGGGCAGGAAAAGAAAACGAAAGAAAATTACCCACCCTGACGAAAAAATGACAAGAATTCTAATATACCAGGTGAAAGATGGTAATTTCAGGTGAGTAAAGTGGTAGTGATTATGACAGTATCCGGGAGAGACAATTTTTCTGATCCTCCCCCACCAAAAAGATTAAGATCCAAAGACTGGGAGTCCACTTAAGCCGACCCATCCAAAAGGAAGGTCAAGAAAAGAAAGCCAAATTGAGTTACTGTATATATATATATATTTTTTGTCTAAATCGAGATGCCTAACTCAATTTTATCTTTAAGTCGAAATGCCTGGACTACGAAAGACGTTCCCTTAAGCTGAACCAAATCGCCTGGAGGCAAGAAGAGTGAGACAGTGTGGCATCGTTGTTGAGAGGCTAAAGAAAAAGGAAATAAGAAACACCAGGAGGAAGAAAAGCTTAACGAAAATATATGGTGGCCGCTTCGTCTTGCTGGCTCGTCGTTCTTGTCACATATTTCACCGGGATTGGTTGCTCTGCCTTGTCCGGGGAGAGATAATGGCCGCTCTGTATCCTCACCCTCGTTCTTACCTCCGTTTGTGGAGTGTTTCCCTTATAAACCCATTTAAGCTGGTGACGTGCTTTATTAGAGACGAGGAAGGGTAGCGACTGTGATTGGGTTGGTTTTATTGAATGTATGTGTGTATATATAAATTTCATTGTATGTATGTATGTATGTATGAGTTTAATGTATGTAAGCATGTATGAGTTTAATGTATGTATGTATGTATATATGTGTGTCAGTGTGTGTAAGAAAACTTGTGACTGTCCTCGTTGCCAGTCCACTGCTCTCCAGAAGACACACGGGCCAGATGTGGCCAGGTAATTGGCCAAACTAGACATCCACCTGAGTCACCCACCTGCATCCCCACCCCCCCACCGCCCCCTGCCGACTCTGTCCTTCACATCCCACACACATCCCTCTCTCCGTCCTTCGCTCCAAACCCAGTTACATCAATCTTTTCTTCTCCCTTCCTCTGTCCTACACCTTTCCCTCCCTCCCTCCCTTCTGCATCGCATATAATAACCACAGGTATTCCACACAAATCCATTAAGAACTAGCGACCTAATTCTTGTTTACTTTTTAAATTTTAAGAGTAAGGTCATAAGTCCCAGCCTCTCTGGTGTAAGACAGGTTTGCTCTGCCGGACTCACTCCTGGTGGATCCCCGCCTCACCTGCTTCAGTCCAGCTCAGTGTTGTTTGTTTTGATCTGACTCACATCGTCGGGACGCAAGGACGGATTTGCAGGGGATTCATGCGAGTGGTCAAGGGGACTAGGAGAGACTGAAATGGACTGGTGTGTGGAGGACCGCCAAACTGACAGTAAAAGAGTCGAGACCGAGAGCAAATAGAGAACATTATCTTCTTTTAATGATTTTAAAAATACTGTCTGGGGTATCTCCAGACAGTTTCATTCAGCTTAGGGGAGACCCTGGGAGCTGGAGAGATTAGGTAACGCATTCATCAACCCCTTCTAATGAGGATTGTAAGGGTAAAAATGCAGCCAAGAGATCTCAGACACTCGGCTCCGAGAAGGTAACCCCATCACTTCATTTTGTTTTTCTTGACCTTGATGCGGTCGTTTGATCTATTCTCATTTCGCCCCAAATTTAATCACTTATTCCTCTATTGAGTCTCAGTCATTATTCCCAAATCTGGTGCAATTCTATCCAGTAGTTTTGCATAATACGTTATAAAAACAAACAGACAACCAAAGCAAGCCAAAAACATAGCCTCATTATCTTTCTTGGCGGAGGTAAGGACGTCTTAGTATGGTGCTTTTATTCTAACATGGCAAAAATGGCAAACACTTTTCAGTTCGTTTGATGATCAGATATAGTCAGACTGGAGGATTGTTTTAACCACCAACCAAGGAGACTCACTGGGAGCTCATCGATTTTCATATAGCAGCGACATAGTGTTTTAGTCGGGGGAGTGACCTAGTTCCGTCAGATGAAAATAGGGAATGAGATAAGGAGTGGCGGTGGGACGAGGAAATACACAGACTTACACCCCGGCCCTGCCCCACCGACACCACTGGGTCGATGTTATATACGGGGCCAATTAGCGGCGGGAATATATTGTGGGAACTGGGTGTGGCTTGCAGTGGCGTCTCTCTCTCTCTCTCTCTTATTTTTAACGTGAATGTGGAAGAGCACTGCATGAGTGTACTTTGTAGCTGTATTTTTGTTTTGGGCATCACTGAATCGAAAAATCATTAGTTTCAGTGCGTCACAAGCTGTCATAGTTTTGCTAGAAATTTTGACCGTGCAGATTTAATTTTTTCGCTTTCTATCCTACAAAAGTTCAATATTAGGATGGTGAAAGGGGACATATATAGAAAGAATGTGCAGTAAAGAAAAATATTACGAGTCCGTTCGTCTCTCGTGCTTCAATTTCGTGGTTGAGTTTGTAGACGCTTGGCTGTGACGTAGTGAACTGAGGTGTATAATATTCATCTAAGGTTAATATTATGCACCATTGTCTACTACGTCTTACTCAGGTATCTATGAATCAAATAATGGAAAAAAAAACAGGGAAAGCGAAGATTTTGATATCTGACCGTATATAACAACCCTCTTCCCAATATCCGACGTCACTAACCACTACCATACACAGATCCAGTTTCTTAACGTTTCGAATAAGGAATCTGCAAGTTAATAAAATGAAAGACTGTAATTAAGGGAAAACAAAGAGTGATTATATTCTTTGACTTCCCCTTCCTCCTACAAAGAACTGGTTGGCCACGGGTTGGGAGAAAATTAGGAGTGAGTGAGATGGATGATGGGAGGGCGGTAAGGCGACGTGATAAATGATTAGGAGGTGGGGATAGAGGGCATGTGTGTAGAAGATAAGGACTAAGGGGAAAAAAGGAAGAAGGGAGCGAAAAACTGGGTGGAGGAGTTGAGGGAGAATGACGAGATGAGGGGAAGGAAGAGATAGCTGGAGGGGTTAAGGGAGAATGGGCTGGAAGAAGGGAGGGAAAAGAGGAAAGGGGATTGATGGATGGGATTAGAAACAAGCCGAGGTAAGAAGGGAGAGAAAAGGGGAAGGGGGAGTTGCGTGGAGGGTTTGAGGGAGAACAGAAAGGAGGAAGGCAGGGGGAGCTGGACGGAGGGGTTGAGAGAGAATGCGAGGGAAGAAGAGAGGGAAAGGAAAAGATAGCAAACGTCATGTACCGATCTGAAAGTCGGTGTAGGTATCTGAATGGAAGTAATTGTGTGTGTGTGTGTGTGTGTGTGTGTGTGTGTGTGTGTGTGTGTGTGTGTGTGTGTGTGTGTGTGTGTGTGTGTGTCTTCCCAACCACCTGCGCCTCACAAGACACACGACTCAGGTAAGGCAAGTTAACTGAACCGTCTGGACGCCACCTGACACACGCACCCAGCCTCCCACCCAACCATTCCCTGTCACGCCACCATCTTCCAACTTACCCCTTCCATTTCACAATCTCTGCTTCCTCTTCCCTCCCTACTGTTTCATCCCTCCTGTCTCTCCATCTTCCGTCTTTCCCCCTTCCATCTCAGCATGCCTCCTACCCATCCATTCCACATTGTTTTGTCTTCTCTCCCTCCTCCTTCCACTCTCGCTTCTTTTCCACTCACCATTCGCCTTGTCCCACTTCCATCTCCTCTGTTTTCTCTTCTCATCTCCTCTGCTGTCTGTTACACTATTACCTCCATACTAACGTCCCTTGCACATCACCATCCCTCCTATCCTTTTTCCAGCCACACTATTTTCCCTCTCAACACTCCTGTCTCCCCACCTCTCTGTCACTTCTATCCTTGTTCGTTTTCCACCCCACCTTCTCTCCTCTCCCTCTTCTATTCTCATTTTTTTTCTTCAACCTTTCCTGTCTCATCCCACTCCACTACTTGCTCGTCCTTCACTCCACTATCTCTCCTGCATTTCTTTTATCTCCTCTGTTCCCTCCCACCTCTCTCGGCTCCATCACCTTCCCTCTTCCTTCATCATTCCCATCCTCTTTATAATCAGACCTTCATCCATTCTGATCAGGTTCAAGCAGGACCTCACTCCCTTCACTGCCATACCTCTCAGCCAGTTCATTACCATCTTAATACATCACACCACCACACCACATCATCACCTCATACCACGACACATCACCACTTCACCACATCACACCACACCACCACCACTCCATATGGCAATAAAGTAGAATCTTCAGCGCAAGTTTCAAGAATGTAGGACAAAGTGGACGCAGGCTGAGCAAGAATATTCACCAGCCACACAGTTATTACCTCAGAAGTTATGGCGCACAGCAGTTACGAAACCCAGGGGAAATAGAGCCCAGGAATCTTAGACAGTTATAATCAATTCCCTGTTGTAACTTGGATTTCTTTTACAGGATTGACAAGACACATGGGAAGATGGTACATTTCCTTTGCCCTATCCTTATTCTCAGTTCTTTGTCGTAACTCCAATTTCTTTTCACAGGAAGAACGAGGGACACGAGAAGGTTCTGCACTTATCCTGAAGGTAAAGGTAAGCTGCATTTATTTAGAGTCAAATTAGTGAAGGTATATGACTGACTGCATGACGAAGCAACAAACCGAGCTCAGGAAACTAAATTGCTGACTTATTAACAGGCTAATGAATTTGGTTGAGTGAGACAAGAGCTTAAAGAAGATATAATTGACCTCCAACTAATTACATGATAAGGCAATAAACTGGGTCAGGAGAGTAAGGTGCTGATTGATCTGCAAACTGATTAATTAACAGCCTAAATGAGTGACTGGCAGGGCTTCAAGACGAAACACTTGAGCCTTGAGGAACACTAGCGTCGGCAGGTAATTAGAGGCTATCAAAGACGTCAATAACCAACCTCACGCGTGCCTCCTCAGTGTTGGGGGGAGGGGAGGGGGCGAGAGAGGGGAGAGGAGGGAGGAGGGGAAGGGGAGAGAGAGGTAAGAGGGTGAGGAGCGAGAAAGGGTAGGAAGGGGAACGAAGAAGCAGTAGGAGGAACGTTGGGGTGGGTGGGTTGGAAGGGAGGAAACTGGAGACGTGAGCAGGCTGGGTGATGGGGAGGGGAAGAGGGGTAAGGGAAGGGAGAAGGAGGGAGTGGGGAGAAGGGTAAGGGAAGGGGGAAGGAGGGAATAGGGAGAGAGGTAAGGGAAGGGGGAAGAGGGAATGGGGAGGGCGGGGGAAAGGAAGGCGGTGTAATGAAGGGTATGTTTACTCCCACCCAGCCTTTGATATCAGCTCCTTCGTCTTCCCCCTTCTCCTCCTTGCTTCTCATCGTTGTTCTCTCGTCTCTCGCCATCTCCCTGCCTCCTTCCATGTCGCTTCCCGTCATCTCCCTCCCCTTCTCTATCGTCGTTTCTTTCTCTATTCATCATTCCTCTCTTTTTCTTTGGTCATCTCCCTCTTCTCGCTCTTTTTACGGTTTTTCTTCTCTTTCTCCTTCACTTTCGTCTCGCCTTTCACTTTGTCTCTGGTATTGCTTATCATCTCTTTCCCCCCAATTTCATCGTCTCCCTTTTCGTCTCTCGCAGATCATCATTTCTTTTACCCCCATTTCGTCTCCTTCTTGTCCCTGTTATTGTCCGTTCCTTTCCAGTACTAGCTCTCCATTGGAAATACGTAAAGAAAAATATCATTAATTACTTTCCTCCGTTGACATATTTTCTCTCCAACAAGGAGTATATTTTCACCCCTGTTTGTCTGCTTGTTTGTTAGTTTATTTGTCTGTTAGCAGGATTACTAAAAAAAGAAAAGAAAGATTCGTACCACTTTTGTGGGTAGATAGCCCATGTCCAGGGGAACAGTTGATTAACTTTGGGACCGATCCGCATGGCATTACAGATTCTGGATCCGGAAAACATTTTTTGAAACCCTAATTAATGATGAGAAAACCTAACCCATTATGAAGAGTGGTTTGGAAAGTATGTTGCCTTGTCGGAGGGATACGCTCCAGTGAGTGCCCCTTCAGTTTCTGTTTTAATGTGATTATTCTAGACGGTTTCATCCAGCTTTGGAGAGGCTTTTCACACAGGAGGGGTTGGATATAGCCTTCATTAACCCTCTGGCTACAAGAAGTCCCTCTGAAGTTGAGGAAAACCGTCTAATGATTGCATGAAAAAAAAAAAAAAAACGGTGAAAGTAAGGGGGCTGATCCCAAAACAGACCAACACATATGCATCTGTGTCAGCCTCGTGAATTCCCCTTCCCATAAACTGTCAGCTGAATGATGAAGCAGTAGCCATTTTTCAGGCGGGGTAGCTATACATTGAGCCAGATTTACCAGAGGATGTATGTGTGTGTGTATCTGTTTATGCATGTATTTATGTGTGTGTACGTATGCATGTGGCCATTTGATCACCAATGGGCTATTCGACCAGACCTTCTCACTCACTATGTCCTCTCACCCACTCTGCCCTCACACCCACTCTGTCCTCTCACCCACTCTACCCTCGCACCCACTCTGTCCTCACACTCACTCTGTCCTCCCACCCACTCTGCCCTCCCACCCACTCTGCCCTCCCACCCACTCTACCATCCCACCCACTTTGCCCTCCACAGCCTAAACGCTTCATTAAACTCCCGCACCCCACCATTACAGCACTAGCGTCCATCAACCAGGAAAAAAAGAAAACTACAATTAACTTGGAATGAAATATGTATAAGAGAAAACTTAGTTATGGTCTCATGGTCGGGATAACTCTATTGTTTTTTTCCGGATAACACCAGACGTTTGTACAGACTTAATACAGTGCTTGGTGTGTCTCTAGATGTGATTTTGATCAAATGGCCAAAAAATGCATCATATGTGTCCTCTTATTAATCCTTAAAATCTTATCATCCGGGAGATTAATTGAAAAAAAAGAATGGTCATGATTTACCCATAAGAAACACCCCTAAAAGTATAATTTAAGTAGAAACACGCGTAAAGAGGCGAGAAACAGAGGCTTGGTATATGTTCCCTGCCTGTAAGAGCCCAAAGGGATTAACCTCTCACTAACACTAAGCCTCCTTGCACAATACACTCGCCAAACTCGGCGATATGATGTTCATCCTCTCTTGTTGCTAAATCCTCGCGAGTCTGAATAACCTCTGTGTCTGTCTGTCTGTCTGTCTGCCTGCCTGTCTGTCTGTCTGTCTATCTGTCTGTCTGTCTGTTTCTCTCTCTGTCTGTTTCTCTCTCTCTCTCTCTCTCTCTCTCTCTCTCTCTCTCAGCTGAGTAAAATCGTCCGGGTTAGCTGGAATAAGATACTAGAGTTGTTCCGACATATTTAGAGGTCCACACTGGTGGGCTTCTTTTCACCTCTTCCTTAGCGACTTATTTCCCATATTACGCCTTGATATTCGCATGTATATTCTCTAAATCCTTTATATAATGCCATAGGTTGCATCAGTAGCATACAATAGCATACAGAATCAGCAGAATCAGTCTTAAGACTTTATATCTAACTAGGAGGTATTTCGAAATTCTACAGCCATTTAGAATATGATTCAAACTTAAATGTGTTGAATTTGAATGTCTGTCTCGAACTGATTACCAGTCCATTGATTCAGAGGCTTCGGCTGTGTCGAGACAGTTTCGATTCTTTCTAGTTTGTGACCGATGATTCGTATTATAATTCAACTCCCTGTGATGTACTGTTACCATATATGACTCGTACATTATTCATCAGTAAAAGGACGGAAAGGCACTCAGTTACAGGCTACCGAAATGTTGATAAATCTCGATAAAAGAAGTGTACTGTGGCCCATACTGCTTCGTGATCGAGTGTAGGCTTCAGAAAACGGCAAGATGACGGATGCTCAATACTCGTAAAACTCAGTGCTGGAATTAAAGAGTATGACAGTAACCAACACGTAATCAACCTTTTCGTTGCCATGGACTGTCGCACTGGGGTATTTGATTCAGGTTAATTTACACAGCTTTATTCAGGCGAGGAAAGATCGAACATTTCAAAGGTTAATCGAGACAGTCTGAACCTTCTGAGTACTAACATTCCCTGAAAAGATATAATTGTTTTGGGGTAGCCTAAATTACGGGAAAAATAATTAAAAATAAGGTAGTATAAGAATCCCTGTTTAAAATGTATAAGAAAAGGGTTAAATCGTGAGTTGCTTTTTGTTGCAGTTCCGTGAGGGGGCTGGAGATGGCGCTGAGATGGAGGGGGGCGAGGTGAGCTCGAGAGGAAGGAGGGAGTCGGTTTATCAGTTTCTCTTCCGTTGTTCTCTGTGCCTCATCTCTTGGGTCCTCGTCTTTTGCAAGGTAAGTGATGTTTCTCTGGCGTTCTCTGCGAAAATTAAGGCATAGCTATTGGTTGTTTCTGTATGTGTTACGTCTACTTGTGCATCAAATGTTTATAATTCATCTGATTAGGATTAAAGGTGACCTATTGTGTGTAGATCTGAAGTGACTGGATTTTGGTGTAGATCAGTAAAGATCAGTGGTCACGTCTTTTAAACTCTGAAGCGCGGCGTTCTCTTGGTTGATCAGATGTAGATTAATATTTTCACAAGTTTGGAAGATTTGAGTAGTGGCTGGAATTTGGTGGATATTTTAACGTTAATTACTTCTGGAAGATATCTTAAAAGAAGCATTTTATGAAGGCTACTACAGACTCTTGGGGCAACGGTTACCATAGCAACCATTTTTTTTTTTAATTGGTGCTGTCAAAATTTTAGTCGAACCTGTTGCTGCTCCATCAGCCCAGTTGAGTAGTGTGTTTTAAGCTGCAAACCTAGAACTTCAGGATTTATATTTTTGGCTTCGTCGAATGCGTACCAGGTAGTTATTTCGAAGTTTTGTGTGCCTACATCAAAATATAATGAATGGGTGAATTGAGCTTGACATCCACTAAACTTTGAAAGTGACTGGGTATTAATGAAATAGATTAGTTGTCAAGGTAACCGATCAGAGTTGAGGCGCGGCGTCTGTGTTGTCCGAGCTTTAGAATTATACTGCACTATTTTACTCAACTGGCAGTATTCGAAATAATTTACCCTTAATTTTAGCTATAATTTTTTTTTAACTCTTATTTCACTATCAGTCCACTGGTGTTGAATAATTTAGTCTGGAATTAGTAAGATTGTTACCGGGTTTTGGGGGTTGACACGCTACGTGATTATTCTTGCTACCACTAAAGTTTAGAAGAAAGTCGTTATGAAGGGGTAACAAGCTGCAATCGATGTTATATAGAAGTTCCACTCGCATAGATTTTCCTATACAGAAGGATCGTAATGTGAGGGTACAGGCTGAAAATAAATGCCAGTTTAATTTTTTAAATTCTCTTTAACCACCTGAATATTGGTGGCATTTAGTTCATCGTTGCCGCAACCAGGGAATTTTTTAAAACAAAGAAACTTCGAGAATTCAGGCCTAGCTTAAAGCGTCGCTCAGTATGCCTCTGCCAAGCCTTGCCCACGGATGAGCCATACAACCCTCGTGACCTTGCTGACCTAATTAGTTCATAGACCCTTTATAATGAATCGCTGATAAAAGTTCAGTAGAAATCCGTCAAGGGGTTCGGAAGATATCGCACCCATAAAGTTAAACTAAAGGTACCCCAAATGACCTTCACATTTGATCCCTTGACTATGCCACCGTAATCGGTTTATCTACACGTCATACTGCATAACTAACAAATTTGTAAATCCGTCGATGGGTCAGATATCGCGCTTGCAAGTGTTAACGGACGCGCGGACCAAGCACTTGATGCCTCCTCCACTATAGGTGGGCGGAGGCACGAAAGTCTTTCCTATTGACGGGGTTTATTAATGATATATCTAACCCACCCAGCTCGAAAAATCTATCCTAAGCCGAATATGAGATGGCAAGAATAAAGATATCACGGATCCAATGTGTGGAATGAAGCTCTTGACGAATGTAAAGTCTTTGCATATGCCTCAGTTTGTGTAATTAGTTAGACGTGACATTTGATCTAGTACTTAAGTGGCATTAAGAAATTCATTAATTTATATAGTTGTTTCATCTAATCTGTATTTATTCATGTGTGATGGCCGCTGAGTACACCTGTTCCTTCTTTGCCTCATGGCCAGATGCTCCGTCGCTGCTTGGGGTTAGTGGTCAGACTGAATCGGCACGTCGCAACAGCCTTGGCATATATTGCAAGAGGAGCATTTTGTCTGACCGTGCGAACCTGCCTGCTATGGTTGCACCCAACACGAATGGCTCCACTAGTCTCGGGGATGCCAAGCTTCTTCGCTACGGCAAGCAGTTTTCTGAGAACTTCAACTTTTACAACTGCCTCTCGATGAAATAGGTCAGTTAATTTTACCAACTGGTTGCCTTTAGCAGGTAATCTAAAGTTGCTACAGTCTTAAACTATAGTCTGTCTTTACCTGACTGAACTGAACCATTTCCCACAACATAGTCGTGGTTATGATATTGTTTGGAGATACGAATGTTTCCAAAGCCAACATTAGTCTGTCTTTGTATTAGAGTACATTAAATCTGCAATTGAGCTGAAGGAGGTTAGGGATCATAGTCAGGCGGGAACAGTTTCTAGGAACTGTCGAGTTACCTGAAGTAAAGAATCTTGGTCATAAATAGTGTCATACTGCGCTGAATAACTTGGTAGCCAACACGGCCTTAGCTTACTTCAGCCCAGGTTATGTATGATTTGCTGTGGCAGATGTTAACTTCTGAATTAATGGGAGGTTCACTACAGAGGGCTTCCAAATTATTTAATGTTTTCGTTATTGGTAGCTAAAACAGGCTGAAGTCGGGTTACATTTCGGCAGAGATTTTGTGTAGCTGCATAAGAGAATCTGAACTAAAACATTCTACTCCACAGGCTCTGGATCTGCCTGCTGCCCTGCCGCTAACACTGATGCCTCCCATGGTCTGGTGCCTCCCTTCCTTGCTCGCTTGCCCTGTGGAGTCTGGTGCTGCTGCCTCAACCTTGGCCCTCTGCCCCTTCGGAATATGGTGCCACCGCCTCGCCCCTGGCCTCCCTGCACCCACTGCCCTGTGGAGTCTGGTGCCGTTGTCTCGCCCATGCACCCACTGCCCTGTGGAGTCTCATGCCGCTGCCTTGCCCTTGATACCCCTTACCTTGTGGAGTCTGGTGCCGCCACCTCGCCCCTGACCCCCTGCCCTGTGGAGTTTGGTGCCACTGACTCGCCCCTGACCCTCTACCCTGGGGAGGCTGGTACTGCTGCCTCGCCCTTGACACCCCCTGCCGTGTGGAGTCTGGTGCCGCTGCCTCGCCCATGACCCCTTGCCCTGTAGAGTCTGGTGCCGCTGCCTCGCCCTCCCACTGCCCTGGGGAGTCTGGTGCCGCTGCCTCGCCCCTGACCCCCTACTGTGTGGAGTCTGGTGCCGCTGCCTCGCCTCTGGCCATCTGCATCCCTGTCCCGTGGGGTTTGGTGTTCCTACCTCGCCTGACTCTCGGCACCCCCTCTCCTGTGGAGTCTGGGGCTGCTCTCTCTCATCTGCTTCCCCTGCCCTGTGGAGTCCGGTGCCGCTGCATCTTCCCTGACCCACTGCACCCCTTGTCCTGTGGAGTCTGGTGTCGCTGCCTCAACCCTGACCCCCTGCAACTCCTGCCCTGCTGAGTAATGTCGCTCGCCCTTGACCCCCTGCCCTGTGGAGTAGTGTCGCTGCCTCCGCCTCCTCCTCCTCAGACTGCATCTGTACCATCTCTCCTTGCCCAGCCCTGAAGCTTGCGTCTGTTTATTTTCGTGAGTTATTGAGTCATTGGTTGTCTTTAGTTATTTAGCCTCTGTCTTTGGCTGGACATCTTGATTATTGTAGTCTTTAACAGATCATAAGGTGGAGTTTCTAATCGTACTTAGTGTACAATAAGCTTTGAGTTTGCAAGTGTTAGTGTCTTGGGTCATTTTAAAGGTAACATTATTTTTTAGAAAAAAATATTGGCTAGTGTTTTTCTGGTCCACCTTGAGCACAATCTTAAAATCTGTTTACATTTTACTTCGAGATTTTGATATACTGTGGACTATATTAAAGTTGCACGTTATTAAACCACAGAGAATTTGAACTAATATACTTGTACTTGACAGGGATCTGTGTCTGTTGGTATGCCATGCCTTCACTGATATCCCCTTGAAGTCTGCCCTGATGATGGAACCCCACCGAAGTCTGCTCCTGCTGGTGTGAGGGACTCTTCCCCCATTGAAGTCTGCTCCTTCTGGTGCTGGTGTAATGGACTCTGCCACACTGGTCTGTTCTGCTGGTAGTGGTGTGATGGACTGCTACCCACTGAAGTCTGCTGCTGGTGGCGGTGGTGGTGTGATACCTCTGCTCCCACTGAAGTGTGCTCCTGCTGGTGTTGGTGTGATGGACTCTGCCTCCAATGAAGTGTGCTCCTGCTGGTGTTGGTGTGATGGACTCTGCCTCCATTGATGTGATGGACTCTACGTCCATTGATGTGATGGACTCTACGTCCATTGATGTGTGCTCCTGCTGATGTTGGTGTGATGGACTCTGCCTCCATTGATGTGTGCTCCTGCTGATGTTGGTGTGATGGACTCTGCCTCCACTGAAGTCTAGTCTCTACAGTCAATGAACACTTTTGTCCATACTATAATCTTGCTTTGTTTTAATATATGGCAAATTCACAATAAACATTAAAATGTTCCGCCTTGTTTAATTGTCATTGCCTTTTTTTTTCTTCTGGTTTTCAGCTTTGACTAAAAGATATAATTATATATTTGGGTCTATGCAATCTATCTGGGTATAAAATATTTATAATAAAAACATAAAAATTTTTTTTTTATTAGTTTACATAAAAAAACTTACAAAATAAATCAATTTTATAAAACTGAGAATAAATACAATATACAAAAGAAAAATATATAAGAAATATGCAAAAAACATAAAAAACATGCTAAAAAATGGAAAAACATGAAAAAAACAGCAAAAACATGCAAAAAATAGCGATTTTTGGGCCAAAAATGGCCCGAGAAATGCTCAAAAAATGTATATAAGTCGATTGCAGAGTTTAATGCGACCAGGTTCAGCGTCGAAAAATATTTTAAGCCTGTAATCTTGCGACCGTCCGGAGACACCCTGAAAAGAGGTGAGGTATTAGCAGAAATAGGGTCAGACATTAAATAGTCACCCCCCACCCCTGTTCTCCCTCCCCCCCTCACCCACGACAGCTGGTAGTAGGGTGAGGGGGGAGGGAGAACAGGGGTGGCGGGTGAACTGCATGAAAAGTGATAGAATGGGAGGAGGGTGTACAGTCAAAGACAAAACTTCGCCTGTCTCACTGACCACTTACATAATTCTTCATGGGACAGAGGCTTTAACCAGCACAGGAAAGTGGGAAAAGGTATTTGGCGAATTTTTGTCTTAAACTGTACCCAAAAGCACTCAGTCCCAAAACACACAGACGGCCATATTGGACAAAAGTTGCCAGTTAGTATTTTTCTGAGGTCATTTTTTGGACTTAGTATATTTTTTTGATGCCAAAAGTTGCCAACTAGTATTTTTTTTGCTAATTTTTGGACATTGTATATTTTTGTGATGCCAAAAGTTGCCAGCTAGTAATTTTTTTTGGCTAATTTTTGGACTTAGTATAATTCTGAGATGCCAAGAGTTGACAGCCAGTATTTTTTCTAATTTTTGGACTTAGTATAATTTTGAGATGTCCAACTAGTATTGTTTTGAGGTAATTTTTGGGCTTCCGAGATGCCCAAAGATGCCATATATATCAGTCAACCAAACTGTTACTCGACAGTCGTCAGTTAATTAAGTTTCGAAGTTTTTTGGGGGAGGAATTGGTACAAATTTCGAGACTGCAAGATCGCCTCGAGTGATCGGGAATTACCAATCAATCATTTATATATAGTTTTTGGACTTATAAAAAAAAATTATGCCAAAATACTGAACTTGTAGGAATACGCCGCCAGATAATGCATTCGAGCTCAGTTTCTAGACGTAATTAGACTAGTTTCCATTATTTTTTCGACTTTATTTTCAACGCTGATAACTAAAAAATACGTATTCGAGTTGCCAGTTAGTCTATGGGCGGTTCGGAACGTTATTCTCTAAGTATACGAATGAACCCCTTAAGTCCGGTGACGCATTTTTTCACTTTAATCTTCCTGACAACAGATGATTTTATTCTGCCACTGGGGAACCTCTTGAGCTGAAGGGGTTAATGAAGGCTTTATCTAACCCCTCCAGGTCGAAGCGTTCCTCCAAAAATAGATAAAATGATAAGGCGAGAACGAGAATTAAATGATATGGCGAGTACGAGAATTAAATGATAAGGCGAGAACGAGAATTGAATGATAAGGCGAGACCGAGAATTAAATGATAGGCGAGACCGAGAATTAAATGATAAGGCGAGACCGAGAATTAAATGATATGGCGAGTACGAGAATTAAATGATAAGGCGAGAACGAGAATTGAATGATAAGGCGAGAACGAGAATTAAATGATAAGGCAAGAACGAGAATTGAATTTTATAAGGCGACAGCGAGAATAAAATAAAATTTACGTCACCAGATTCAGACTTAGACAACGAATGAAGCTCTTAGCCTTAGATTTAAGTGATGGGAGTTTAGGACCGTAAGGAGAAACTGTATCATCTGAAGCTAAAATTATTCGTTAGAGTTACAGGAACGTGAAACCTGACGAAGGAGCAGGTATAAGATGAGAGGTGTGGGTAGGTAGCGTGTGTGTGTAGGGTGTGTGAAGGTGTGGGTTGGGTGTGTGAAGGTGTGGGTTGGGTGTGTGAAGGTGTGGTTTGGTGTGTGTAGGTGTGGGCAGGTTGTGTGGGGGTGTGAGCAGGGTGTGTGAAGGTGTGGGTTGGGTGTGTGGAGGTGTGGGTTGGGTGTGTGGAGTTATGGGATGGGTGTGTGGAGGTGTGGGTTGGGTGTGTGGAGTTATGGGATGGGTGTGTGGAAGTGTAGGTTGGGTGTGTGGACGTGCGGTTTGGTGTGTGGAAATGTGGGATGGGTGTGTGGAGGTGTGGGCTAGGTGTTTGGAGGTGTGGGCTAGGTGTTTGGAGGTGTGGGTAGGGTGTGTGGAGGTGTGGGTTGGGTGTGTGGAGGTGTGGGTTGGGTGTGTGGAGGTGTGGGATGGGTGTGTGGAGGTGTGGGATGGGTGTGTGGAGGTGTGTGTAGTGTGTGTAAAGGTGTGGTCTGGTGTATGGAGGTGTGGGTTGGGTGTGTGGAGGTGCGAGTTGGTGTTTGGAGGTGTAGGTAGGTGTGTGGAGGTATGGTCTGGTGTGTGGAGGTGTGGGTTGGGTGTGTGGAGGTGTGGGTTGGGTGTGTGGAGGTGTGGGTTGGGTGTGTGGAGGTGTGGGTTGGGTGTGTGGAGGTGTGGGTTGGGTGTGTGGAGGTGTGGGTTGGGTGTGTGGAGGTGTAGGTTGGGTGTGTGGAGGTGTGGGTTGGATGTGCAGAGATGCGAGATGGGTGTGGGGAGGTGTGGGTCTGGTGTGTGATGGTGTGGGTAGGGTGTGTGGAGGTAGGTGTTGGGTGTGTGATGTGGGTAGGGTGTGAGGAGGTAGGTGTTGGGTGTGTGGTGTGGGCAGGGTGTGTGGGTATGTGAACAGGATGTGTGTGGGAATGTGGGTAGGGTGCGTGGAGGTGTATCTATTGTGTGTGTGGAGGGAGGTGTGGGTAGGGTAGCAAGAATAAACTATCAACGCTTTCGGACTGAAGGGGTTAAGGTGGGCGGGTCTGATTTGAGTGGGCTGGGTTAGGTTAGGCTTAGGACAAAGTAAGTTGGGCTGGGTTTGAACAGGGTGAGTTGAAGTAAGTTAGGGTGGAATGAGGTAGATCAAGGTAAGGTAGATTAGTTAAGGTAAAAATGCTATAAGTTGTAGGACAGAAGAGTGTACAGGTGGAGAGAGGAAAAAACATGAAAAAAACGAAAGAGTAAGGGAGGAGACGATAGTGAGGAAGGTGGGAGAAAGTGAGGGAGGAGAGGATGGAATGAATAATGATAGGGGGAGTGGAAGGAGAAAGGGGGAAAGGAAGAAAGATGACGGGGAGAGAGGAAGAAAATGGTAAGGAAATGTAAGGGAGGAGAGGTAATGGGGTGGATTGTTTGGGAAGGAAGAGGGGCGGGGAGGATAAGGAAAAACGGACACGGGAAAGCGAGGGGGAACTGTTAAGAAGGAATGGATGAGTGACAAAGGATACTCTGTATATACCTGCTCCATTAATCTCATCATTAATATACCGTAACATTATCATCGAGTCAGATTATTAAGTTAAGTAATGACTGATCTAAGTAACAGCACTTCGGTATGAAGAATGAGTCCTTAAAATTACTCTCTTCTTTTTGTAGCTAAATATAGTGTATAACCTGGCAACACATGACCCCACAATAACTTCTTAAAAATTACAAACTTCTTACTGAACTGAAATGAAATTACTATCAATAATTTAGCAGCAAAAATATAAAAAAATATCCAGAAGATATATCGTTGTTATGAGCTACCAAGGTCCTCTGTGATATGGGAAGTGAAATCATACTAATCCTAATTCACCATCAAAGAACAAGACATCTTAAAATATACGTAGTTCTTCTCGAGATGAGGGGAAAACACTGGCAAAATCTCGGCATCCAAAAATTATGACCTGTCCTATAAATATTTCAAGTGAAACGCAAAAAATATAACTGTTTACAATCGCCACGTAATGAATGACACAGTTCAGTATTTCGGCATAAAAATAAGCATAACTTCACAACATTTCCGTAGCTGGGCGATTTCAAATCAATATAATTAGTACTGGCATTTACGTGATATAATGTAGAGGCCGTAAGTGTGTGGTGCCGAGAGGGACGCTGCATCACAAACTAACTTATTATAACTTACCGTAACTAAGATATATTCTGCCGGACTGACAAGAAAAAGAGGACACAGAACCTCTCTGTGTGTACTGCTGATCTTGCAAAAGTAATCTTAGTTACGGTGAGATTTATCGCAAGTTATTTTGTGAGGCACACGACCAGGTCTGCGGGTGTCAGCGCTCCGGTTACAAAGATACGAGGCCACATGGAAATGACTGCACACTAGGATACAGGATACAGTTACATCATATTTAGCTTTATCACTGCCTTGTCACCTTCAGAAGCAGTATAACTTTCAAGCATGTCCATCACATTACGGGGGATATCACTGTACATAAGGCATATCTAGCAGTATTAACAGGACTTTAACATTTACCTGAGGCTGGCATCACTAAGGACTGAATTTGCTGCTGCTGATGTAACAGATGACAGACTTTATCAATCCTGGAAGTGAGTTACTGTCGTCGCTAGTGAACTAGCGTGATGTTACAGACTAACAAACCATATAACACTTCCCCAGGCACTGTCACCGCGAGACAATGTATCTTAGGTGCAAATTACAAGTGGCAGGTGAAAGACTAGTTACCAGGCAGCATAAAAGGATGTACAAAGAACCATTCGGGTTCTTAAGTAATTTCCAACACTTGTAACACCAAGAGGCTTGAAGAACAACATACACACTGTGCTGTTACACCCGACGCCGCAACACTGCAGGTAACAACATTACCATCACATCGCAACACCACACCATAATAACAAGAATCTACAATAACTTTCCATAACAACACCAAACCACAATACTACCACCACATCACACCATAACAACACCAAACCACAATAAAGCGCCAGAACACCACACCACAATAACGCACCAAAACACCACAACACATCATCAGACTCCACGGGAACGGGCAACCTGGCACATATCCAGAAATGAGTGCACGAAAAACACACGAGAGCTGGAAATGATTCCTCGCTTCTCGTGGGTAAACATCACCTGAATTTCTGTTACCAAACACATCCATTCATCCACCCGCCCCTCCACCTCCACACCAGCGCCACACAGCTACACCATCCACACCATCAATCCACCCGTCCACTATACTCAACACATCACCACAATATCACCATCCATAACAGCAGTCCACCACTCTCCACACACCACCACACCATCACCATCCACACCACGTATATCACCACTCCATCCCGAATCACCGAAACTTTCCCCAAACCTCCCTGCACAACACCACATAATCTCCATTCCTACCACACCACCACAACACCTACGTCATCACACCATCGCTTTACCCACATCATCACACACAACACCACATCACCACTCCACGTACACCGCAACACCACCCACAGACCCACATCATCCTACCACTTGCACCATCGACACCATTATTTCACTCGCACCTCAACACCACACCACACCACCACATCACTACACCTCACCACAGCATCCACATCACCGCAACACCACACCACACCACCACATCGAACATAAGCCACCAAACCTATTGACTGTTGTAGCAGATTCAGTCGTTGTGATGCTCAGTTTGATCAATGTTACTTTCTTCATCATTAAGTCAACAGATCGCCTGTGTGTAGTTTTTTCCATGCCGTCTCGTAGTACACCCAACTCCCAATAATGCAAACACAAAAACAAATAATAAACATACAAAAAGAATATACAATGGTGAAATCTGTCCAGCCTCCTAAATTCTCAAAGACCTTTGCTTTAATAAATTTTTTGATAAATTTTTAAATCAGGGTGGTTCAAAAATATTACTACTTACAGCTTCTAAAGTGGCCTGGGAAGAAGTGTTTAGGTAGGTTTCAAACATGAGGTGGGGTAGGTTGGGTAGGATAAGTTAGGGAAGATTAGGCTATGTTAGGTTCGGTTAGACTGCGTTAGGTTAGGTCAGGTCAGGTTAGGTTAGGTTAGGTTAGGTAAGGTAAGGTAAGGCAAGGCAAAGCAAGGCAAGGCAAGGCAAGGCAAGGCAAGGCAAGGTAAGGTAAGATAAGGTATGGTAAAGAAAAGGTAAGGTAAGGTAAGATAAGGTATGGTAAAGAAAAGGTAAGGTAAGGTAATTTAAGATAAGGTAAGGTAAAGTAAGGTAAGGTAAGGTAAGGTAGGGTAGGGTAGGGTAGGGTAGAGTAGAGTTGCAAAAGGGTATTTATGTAAGATTAGGAAGGGTAGGATAGGGTAAGGGAGTGTATACTAGGTAAGGTCAGGTTGGCTGGATTAGGTTAGCTGAGGGTAGGGTAGGGTAGGGTAGGGCCAGGTAGGTTAGGCCAAGTGGGAACATGTAAGACAGGTTAAGAAGGGTAGGGCCAGGTAGGGAAGGTTAGTTGGGGTAGGGTAGGGTAGGGTAGGTAGCTATATCGCAGAACAATGCTTTCAGATAAACTGGGGATACATTATATAACTCATTATAATCGATTACTTCTTTTCACCACCCTGTATAGCGGTTTTACTTCTTTATTCATTTATTTTTCTGCTCAGCGAAAAGCAAACATCACATTACTGGGAATCTGGAAATTTAATATAAAAAACTGGACAAACTTCACCGTAAAAAAATAGTCTAATAATTCTTGCTCTACGCTTGACTCACACACACAAAAATCAATCGTCTTTAATTTCACACCTAAATCTGTACAAACTTGGAGGTCATGAACTTATTTTGTGTGTCAGTCGAGGTCAGAGCGATATGGTGCCCGATGCTGTTGAACTGCCAGTGAGTCGAGTCTAACTACCTCCTGTCTTCCCTTGCATCATCCTCACTTTGATTTTAGTCTCCTTCGCTTTCTACCTCGCCCCAGAGTTCCCGCTTCTTTCATTTCTCCAGTATCCTCTCCTTCGCTTTCCTTCTACTTTCTCTCTCCTCTCTCTCTCTCTCATCTTCATTCCCCCTGTCTCTCTCCTACCTCCCCCCTATCTCCTACCTCCTTCCCTCTCCTATCTGCTCCCCCCTCTCTTTCTTCTACCTCCCCCCCTCTCTCTCCTACTTCTCCCTCCCTCTCTCTCCTACCTCCCCTTCTCTCTCTCCCTCCCTCTCTCTCTCTCTCTCTCTCTTCTATTTCCCTCCTGCCTCTCTATTACCTTCCCCCTATCCCTCTCCTATCTTCTTCCCGTCTCTCTCCGACCTCCCAACTCTACCTCTCCTACCTCCTAACTCCTCTCCCTCCACCTCTTCCCCCTCCCCCCTTCTATATCTCCCTTAACCTATACCTCTCTTCCTAACTCCTGCAGGGACGGTTGCTTGCCTGTGGTTGATGAGTCTGCTCGGCCTGAAAGACTGAAGTTACTCAAGAGCAACAAATCCCTCCCTCCTCCCTCCTTACCTCGAAGTTATTCCTCCTTCACTTCTCCTTCCCTCCCATCTGCCTCCTTCCCTGCCCTCCACATCTTCACAATCTCATCCCACCTTCCCTAGTCCAGTTACTATATGTTTTTCCTTAACTATTTACCTATCTATTTATCTGTCTATTTACCTTATTTATTTACCTACAGTATCTATTTACCTTACCTATTTACCTAATCCATTTACTTGTTTACCTCTCTATTTACCTTATGTATTAACTTATCTATTTACCTTATCTATTAATCTAATTCAAATGTTTTATCTGGTGCTGGAGAGGGACGCCTTCCCGTGGTGGCCCTGACGCACCGGAGGACCTGCCTGGATGCGTAAACGTCCCCCACCTCCCGTCCACATGAGTTGGGGGTTGCATCTGCTTCTACTCACATTTTATCTCTAACCATATCTATCTACCTTTATCCGAATCTATCAAATTATCTACCATCCACCCTACCTACCTACCTATGTCTATCTACCTGTCTATCTGTCTGACCATCTAGCTATCTACCTATCAGTCAATTCATCACTCTATCTATTTATCTACCTACCTATCTATCTATCTACCTATCTATCTGCCCATCTATCTACCTGACCTCAAGTTCTTGCAGTTCAACATCATATGGGCCGCACACCTGCACTGCCTACGCTAACAGAAGAGTGGCAGAGACAGGTGTTACTGAGAGAAAGTCACTTAGCTCTTAACATCACGGAGAGGAGATGGGGATGCGCTAGGTGACCGCTGAAGGACCATTGCAGTGCCGTCCATGGGTGACCGTCTAAAGACCACTTGTACGGTAGTTCTGCCTATCTGATGTCCACTAAATGACCACTTGTAGTTTTGTCTCCTGATGTCCACTGAATGACCACTTGCAGTTCTGTCTATTGGTGCCACAAAAAAAAAAAAAAAAAAAAAAAAAAAAAAACACTTGCAGTTTTGTCCACTGGTGCCACTAAAAACTCTTGCAGTTCTGTCTATTAGTGAAAGAAAGAAACAAACAAACTTGCACTTCTGTCTACCGGTTACCACTGAAAGACCACTTGCAGTTCTGTTTCTTAGCGACCACTGAAAGACCACTTCAGTCCTGTCCACCAGATCACTGCTGAAAGACCACCTCATTTCTGTCCGTTGGTGACCACTGAAAGACCATTTATAGCTGTCTGCTGGTGACCACTGAATAACCCCTTGCAATTCCGTCCGTCCATTCTGTAAAAAAGATATATGTTACTGATAATAATAAAAATAAAAATTGCAAAACAATAATAATAATAATAATAATAATAATAATAATAATAATAACTAATAAAATAATATTAATAATAAGAAAATTAAAAATCATAAAAAAATACAAAAGTGGATGTGATAATGGCGATGCTGCTTACATGATATGTCTCTAAATCTCTCTTCCCAGTAACTTCGTTGCCTCACTCTACATCTCTCTCGAGAAGAAATGATGGGCTGAATAAAGAAAATGAAGTACTCAGTAACAGGAAAAGAAAATAGCGAAAATAAAGGAGAGAGAGAGAGAGAGAGAGAGAGAGAGAGAGAGAGAGAGAGAGAGAGAGAGAGAGAGAGAGAGAGAGAGAGAGCGCACGTCTTCCCACCACCAACACAAGAAGGACACTGGCCCAAAAGATTCACAAGTCTCGGTTTATCTCACAGATGCTCGACTCCCCGAAACTCAATGACGTCACAGCCAATCAGAACCAGGAACTAGTCTTACGTCACACGCGGTTGCCAATTAGCGCGCGCGCGAGCGAGCGAGCGAGCGAGAGAAAGAGAAAGAGAGAGAGAGAGAGAGAGAGAGAGAGAGAGAAATCACTGTCAAAGCAAATGAACCCGTGAAAAATTATATAATACCTCAAGCTTTATTACTGTGTTCGCAATTAGGAACTCAAATATGGCAGCCGGGCAGAGAGAGAGAGAGAGAGAGAGAGAGAGAGAGAGAGAGAGAGAGAGAGAGAGAGAGAGAGAGAGAGAGAGAGATAACAGACTCCGACAAAATCAAAGAAATATGTGAAAAATATACCCTTTCGTCTCCCACACTGTTTTCTGTTTGTGTTTCATAGATCTGCAGTCAGGACTAAAATAAATAAATAAATAAATAAATAAATAACGGCAAACGACAAGAACAGAAATTAAAACAAACTGGATTATATATGGCGAGTCCAGAGGAACGGAATTTTCAAACACACAGACATCGCTTCAATCGTCATTACGGATTTTGGCTATGTGTGTTTGTTCCGAAAAGCTACAATCATGACTCAGAATTCGGCAAAGGATCACAGCGCAAATGGAAATAAGAGTCAGAGGATTGTATACGTCGAGGCCAGACGAAAGGAATTTGAAAGGAGAAAAGAGAAGAGAGAAGAAAGAATTTAATAGTCTTTTTGATGCAGAAATAAACTTACACTTTTTTCTTATTATAATTCGACGTCCATTGCTTTGTAGACGAGCATCGAGATGGGAGGGGGACATTTATTCATTTATTTTGCTTTATTTTTTCCATTTATGCAAACTGATCTGGTACATCTTTTTTTCCGTTTTCGTCAAGTCACCCTTTTAATGACACCGTTTTCTCTCGTAGTATATTCCAGGTGAGATTGGGTCATAGGAGCCTGCGGGCGTTAATACTGGCACCATTAACCCTCTCATGGTAGGGACAACTCTAGTAATTTATTTAAGGTATATCCAGACCATTTTATTCTGCTGAATGGGTCACAGGAGACTTAGTGCTAAAAAAATATTAAAAGAAAACTGTGGTGCGTGTTGTCAAGGGTAAACAGAGAGAGAGAGAGAGAGAGAGAGAGAGAGAGAGAGAGAGAGAGAGAGAGAGAGAGAGTAACGCTGGCGGCCTCATCAATTTTCCCGCTTTTTACTAATGGTCATTAGGTACGGTCATTACCAACATCATTAGCAAGAGGATAAGCTGAAAAAAGTCTTGTCCAGCAAATAAATCAATAAATAAAGAACATAAATAAAAATAAAAACTATCTCACGTCAATCTCGCAGCTTTGATTACATTTTTTTTTTCGATTTTTTACTCCAAATCATAAAAAATTCTCTTAATCACGAAAATTATCAAATCACGCCCTGGAATTACGTACCGTCCTTTGCTTTGATGACCGTAAGCCTCGTTGGTGGTGTTGGATTAAAGGAAATTATTTAAAGCGCTTTGTTGAAAGTATTTTCTTTTTAAAGGGAGAACGCTAATGAATCAGAAATTATTTTATGAATGGACTTTTTTTTGATTCGCAGTAATTAGTTTGTGTCATCTATAAAAGGCTTGGGGAATGGGGTATATTATGAGTGTGTGTGTGTGTGTGTGTGTGTGTGTGTGTGTGAGAGAGAGAGAGAGAGAGAGAGAGAAAGAGAGAGAGAGAGAGAGAGAGAGAGAGGAGAAAAACATGAACCACTCCCTCACTCTTCCTGACCATCCAAAAATGCATTAAAACTTCCCAAGACTTACAAATTTTTATGATGCAACTTTGCTCATGAGATTATTCAGGCTAAAAATCCCATGAGGAAAATTTTGGAGGCTTACTGTCATATTAACTTTTTTTTCCTTTATATATATATATCTTGGCGACGTCTATTGTTTATATTCTTGCTATTTTTTGACACTTTTATTTTGCATTGGAGAGATTATTTATTTACATATTTATTTACTTTTTTCGAGGAGAGATCTGATATAACCCTCCTTAAGCCCTTAGTCTGTTTTATATGTTTATCTGAAATTGCGTATCCATATATTCTTCCCCCCCTTCTCTCCCTCCCCCTCTCTCTCTCTCTCTCTTCTCTCGCCACCCAAGATTTCTCACCAGTCATTACATATTCTTACAACTTCTAGTACAAGGATTCGGCCTCTCCTCTGATCTCTCCCCATCATCCCCTTCCTTTTTTTCGTCCTCTCCCCAACTCCTCCCTCTCCTCTTCACCCCCTTTTCATTTTCTACCTTCTACCTTTCTCTCCTTAATTTCTTCTCTGTTCTCACCCTCCTCATTTCCTTCCCTCTCCCCATCCTTCCTCTCACTTTCACCCCCACCCCCTTTTCCGTCTAATCCCCTCCTCTCCCAATTTCTTTCCCCTTACCATCCCTTCTTCTCCCCACCCTAACTTCATTTTCCTTCCCCCCTCCACCCCTCCTCCGTCCTTCACCCCCACCTCATTTTCCGTCCAATCCCCTCCTCTCCCCATTTCTCCCCTCTCCCCACCCTCTTCCTTTGCCCTCCTCTCCCAGCCCTCCTCTTCTTCATTACAAGGCCAAATTAAGCGTAAAGTCAGGAATGCCCAGCCAAACGTGAACTCCTTGTCTGGTGATGCTCGGAGGGGAGGTGTGTGGAGAGGCAGTAAATACAGGGTGGTCTATACATTGCACTCCTCTGTCCTCCGTGTTATGGGGATGGGTCAGTCTGCTGGTGTGGGAAGAGGGCAGATATTTTGGCTACTTCGTGAAAGTATTAATCAGCCACGCAGTCAACGAGCGCAAAAAAAAAAAAAAAAAAAAGAGAAGAAGAAGAAGAAGAAGAAAATTAAACGAATAAGGACAATATTAAAATCATAAACTGAACCATAACACTGTGATATGTAAATTAGGATACAACGAACGCAGGTGCACAGAAGTGGAACATACGATACAGTGCTTTGCATTCGCCTGATATATCTGCTCTACAAACACCACCTTGCACACTCCATCCACCTTTAATATCAGCCTTCACTTGCCAACACTCGGCGTGGGTTCACAGAGTTCGTGTTTAATACCACAGTGTAGATCAGAGTCTTTTTCAATCCCTAATTAGAGTCGAAGAATTATATTAATCTTATCCTGGGCGTCGCTCATAATTAGGAAGTCAATAAAAATGCATAACAACAGAAGCGGCCTTTTTCATGTCAATGATTATACCCTCACCTCCAGGACTAGACCCTCGTCCATCTATCTCGGCAAATAACGACTCACTATCACCAGTAATTAACCAGGTAGTAAAGGAGTCAGTTATTCACCTGTATTAACCCAAAATAAATTCTCTAGGCGTCCACAACTTCACGAGGTTAATCGAGCAGGTTTTAAAAATCTGCGGTGAAGTGACTCTGACATAAAATACTAAAAGACAGACAAGGAATAAGGCAGAAGAATAAACCAGGATATATTGGAAAAAATTGTGCGTATCTGAAAAGCCCAATGGAGTGAAAGTGAACCTCGGAGTTAAGAGACACGAGAAGAGAAAGCGGGGAGGGTAGGTAAGTGGAAAGAGGGCTTGAGAAAATAAATGGCGGGAGAGTTGGAGCGAGAGGGAGAAAATCTGGAGAGAGAGAGAGAGAGAGGCAAAGGATCCGGAGATTATGAGGGTGAGATATGGAGTGTGTGGTGACGCTGAGTGAGATGGAAAAAAGCTGACGTGAAAGGGAGGTGTCGGGAAGGATGACGGATGCAGGAGGAAGAAGGACGGCGATAAGAAAATATAAGAATGTGAGAGAAGCGGAATTTTTCTGCATAGGTAAATGAAAGTATATTTCTTAAAAGCTTTCATATGGGTCCACAGCCGCTTTTGTCACTGAACTTATCTCTCCGAAACTAAATAATAATAATAATAATAATAATAATAATAATAATAATTTTCATGGGGCAAGACTAGCGAGAAGAGTGTATGTGACTGAGGTGGAGGGGAGAGGGAGGGGAAGACCAAGGATGAGATGGAGGAATGGAGTGGAGAGGTATATGAGAGAAGGGGGTGTGAGTTGGGGGGAAGACCGGGTAATGGCAGGGGAGAGGGAGACATGAAGGCGATTTGTTTGTGGCCACCCTTTACGAGATTAAGGCGTCTCGCTGTAGGTAGGAAGACAGAAGAACAAAATATTAAAATCAATATCGAACTGAAGTTGTTTGTGGCGATGGTTAAAATGAGTGGTCTTTCGTATGCTAAAAAAAAAAAAAAAAAAAAAAAAATAAGAGGAGCAAAAATAACGTAAGAAAGCAAGTCCTCGAAATGAAAGGGTTATTTTCTCCTGAGACCAAGATCTATATTCTCGTCGGTTAAGGGTGCTCCCTAACACCTCTTCCTAAGCGATTTATCTTGCTTATTACACTTTACTATCCTCTTCTGCGTCATTTAAACCATTCCAATACCACCATGTTCAGCATAATTAACACACAACTTCCTATTACCCAGCCGTATCCAAAAATAAATCGCTAAGAAAGATGTGTTAGGAAGCCTCCTTAAGCGACGAGGATAGGGGCCGAATTTCCTTCCAGCACCTCCACATAATTATTTTTCCCCGGTCTCTTGTTTCCCCATAAAATCTGAGCCAGCTTGGAAAATACCCTGACGCTGCGCCATTCGTTCAAGCGTTTCAATTTTCATAAAGAAAATCCGAGGGAACAATTTATTCCTTCCCATTAGCATATTTAACACACGGGCTATTGACTCGCTCTCGGCCAGCGCGGGATTTTGTTTTTCCATTTACATTATTTTTATCTTTTCGCTCTGCCTTCCGTATGTCGATTTTTAATTAGCATTTACATATTTATTTATTTATTTATTTTGGTACGTGTGATTGTGAGTGAATGAATTTTGTTTTTGCTATAAATTATTTTCTTCTCTGTTCTCATTTTTTTCCATTACGTCAAGTACTGCACGTATTATGGTGTCATTCTAGATCAAGAGAGAAAACCCTAGTCAGGTAGCTTTTTCACTTTAGAGAACACTTGGTACAAAGGTTTTCATTTTTTTTTTTTCGCTACTGCTGATGTGAACACATTCAATTACATACCTTAAACTGGAAAGCATGGGCATGCCCAGTATGTCAGAACAGGCTCATGTCAAGTTTGGTGTATGCGAGCATAAAAGATGACTATTTGAGAGTTTAAACCGAGGCCGACGCCTGAGTGTCCTCAGCATGAGCAAACGCTTAGCGGCCTCATAGAACTGCTAAGCAGTGGTAGGTGGTAGCGACCATCATCCATTCACATGACGTTGTGCTGCCTATTCCTTCCTTCACCTTTATCATTCTTTTTCTGTCTGCCCTCCCCTCTTCCTACTTCTTCCATCTTTCCTGTCATTTTTTATTACTCTTCTTTCCTTTTCAGGTGGCTTTGCATTGAATGACAAACCTAATACTTTCCTGTAAGCCAGGAAGCCACTTAAAACGCTGGGTGGTAACTAAATACTGTAACCAACCCATACGTGTTCCCTACGTGTCAAGTTCGTTGGCGGAGGGTTAGTGCCCCTCCCCGTAAAACAACTAACTCAAAGACAAACGGCAACCCCTACGGGATTATGTCGCCTGGCACTAAATAAATAGACTTTTTTGTTGTGTTATTCTGGCAGCAACACAATCTACTAAAAAAAAAAAAAAATCACATCTCGCCCGCCGTCTGCAGCCTAAAGTTGTCCTCACAGTCAGGGTCGAGGTCACATTCACGGTCACACTCAAAGTCAGGGTCACCAACTGCACTGCCTGTCCTCAATGTCCTTTCTTCCCCTTTCAATAAACTGGACACGTTCAGCGTATTGATTCCGGAGCAAAAATCCGTCCACAGTTGCTGGTTTGAGGCACATTAATTTCCTGATTCTTGTTAGACTGGAAGATAAAAAAATTTCAGGTATGATCGATGGCAGATGACCGTGATGTTAAGGTACCGTGCCTGATCTTTCCCACTGCCTATGACCTCCAGTCTTTTAAACGCAATATGTCCAGGCATCTCGATATGAATGGGTCTGGCGATCTCTTTATTCACTACTCTTTAGAAAGTACTATATTTGCAGTATCCAAGCCTTGGGTTGTTTCTGAATGTGGGTTAAAAACAAAACTCAACATTTTACCATTAAATAATTCTCCTAACGAAAAAAAACCACGGACCTACCACCACAGCACGAGGTCAATATTATCAAACTGCCATCACATTATCCTTTTTCCATCATTTTATCCTTTTTTGACCACTCACACCACCACAATACCCTCCCACCACCGCAACACCCTGCCACCACCAGCATCACAACAACAACAACACCCTGCCGCCACCACCACCACAACAACAACACCCTGCCACCACCACCACCACAACGACAGCACCCTGCCACCACCACCATCACAACAACAACAACACCCTGCCACCACCACCACCACAACAACAGCACCCTGCCACCACAACCACCACAACAACAACACCCTGCCACCACCACCATCACAACAACAACAACACCCTGCCACCACCACCACCACAACAACAGCACCCTGCCACCACAACCACTGCCAGTTTCCAAGGTCAACATCACCTGAGTGTCTGATAGGATTACAGTCCACTTTGACTCACTGGAGACGCGCGCTCGCGCACGTGGGTGCATGCGTGCGTGCGTGTGTGTGTGTGTGTGTGTGTGTGTGTGTGTGTGTGTGTGTGTGTGTGTGTGTGTGTGTGTGTGTGTGTGTGTGTGTGTGTATTTTAACAGGAACAAAAAACTGAATAGGAAGTAAAAATAAAACTGAATAATACTGAGAAAACAATGAGAGGAAAGAAAGTAACAAGGGGCAATGAACGATATTAAGAGAGAAAGTGTGAGGTGGTGTGAGAGACTGAGAGATAAAGAAGAGAGAATGAGAGAGGGGCGACATTAAAAGAGAAATTATGAGATGATGTGGGACTCTGCACCTGAGAGAGAGAGAGAGAGAGAGAGAGAGAGAGAGAGAGAGAGAGAGAGAGAGAGAGAGAGAGAGAGAGAAGCGGTACAGAGTTATTATCGAGAAAAGAGGATTACCGCGGCTGAAAGAGAATTACGGGACAGTCAAAGAGCTAAGAGCATGAGGGCAGGTGTGTGTGTGTGTGTGTGTGTGTGTGTGTGTGTGTGTGTGTGTGTGTGTGTGTGTGTGTGTGTGTGTGTGTGTGTGTGTGTGTGTTGGCAGGAATGTGAGGTTGGAATAAATGATACTTGTTTCAGTAAAGGGGGTCTACGTGGACGTGGAGACAGGTGTGGTGGGACAGGTGTGGGCGTGTTCCGGTGTACCTGCGTTGTGTGGTGTGGTGGGAGAGGTGTGGTGTTCCTGGAGCCCACAGAAGGAACAGAAATAGTGAAACGAAGTGTAGTGTGCTGTACCTTGTTGAGTTTCCAGCCAGCCTTGATTTATGGAACGTGGTGGGACAAGGATGGGGACGAAACTTGAATAAATTGGCCAGAAACTTCTCAAAAAATTAAAGAACGCTACTCAGGTGCATCTGAACCTATGACAAGACCCTAAGACACCACATAGCGTATTAAATCCCCTAAATATTACTCCTTTTCCTCTAAACTAATCCCCTTCTCCTTTATTACTAAGACTGTGCCAAGGTTACGTTCCTTCCAAATCTTGCCTCGCATCTTTAACCTTGCTACTTCTCTTTAATCTTGGCTGTTACTTTCTCCCTCAACGAAAACTTTTACCTGGCGTTTCCTTCGCATCCCTCTTTTATCTCACCTCAATTTTCCTCCGCTCTTCCTTCCAACAGCCTTCAATTCAACTTGGCCATCAGTGTTCAACCTGGTCCTGAAGCGCATTCTCGTCAATTAAGGATGCTCACAAAAAAACCCTCTCTCGCCTGATTATTTTTCCATTTGCGTTCATATTCTCCCGCATGTATTACCTGCAAAAACCGTAGATTTATATATATGACCTAAACAACATCCACAAGAACCGTTAAAGGTGTAACGTGCAAGCTAAATCGCCAAGGAAAAGGGGTCAAGAAACCCTGCTAAGCTGACGAGAATATGGAGCCCTAGTGTTTAATTTGTCCCCTGTCGGCCACACTCCCCCCCGTGGCGTCCTCTCTGTAGCGCCTCTAATTTGCCCCGTGAAAGGGACGCAGAAAATGCCATTAACTTTTACCTTGAGCAGCCTCCACGGATTTTGAGCCCGTCTCGCTCCGTCAGGTGTTGCTCCAGGGACGGTTCTGCACTTGTGTGTGTGTGTGTGTGTGTGTGTGTGTGTGTGTGTGTGTGTGTGTGTGTGTGTGTGTGTGTGTGTGTGTGTGTGTGTGTGTGTGTGTGTGTGTGTGAAATTTCTACCGACACTATAAATGGGGAATAAACGAAAATAAACAATATAATAAAGGTGAAGAATACCTGGCAGGTGGTTTGCTTGAAGATGCTCCTTCCTAATCTTAAGACTTGAGGTGAGGTCGTAAGTGGCCCAGGTAACATGATACTTCTCCCTTAACTCCTTTCAATACTGTGACGTTTAAAATCATGCTCTTTTTAGTTTCAGTCGATTTCACTGTTTTTTTTTTTTTTTTTTTTTTTCAATATTGCGACTTTTTAAAACATGTTCCTTTTTATTTTCAAGCGACTTCACTTTTTTTTTTTTTTTTTTTAATACTGTGACCTTTTTAAATCATATTTTTTATTTTCTGGCGACTTTACTCATTTTTCAAAAGAGTGTTTTTTTTATTATATTCTTCTTTTATTTTCTGGCAGTTGTTATTAATTTAGGAGTGACTGTGGGCTCGAGGATCACATACAGCCATCATTACCTCCTTAAATATGGCCACGTCTTTCTGTTTATAGTCTTACTTTCTTAGGGTCATTTTCTTTGTCATGGTAGTCGTGGTAATGGTGGACCCAGAAGTGTAATGATATGGGTCCTGGTTATGGTAGTTGTGGTAGGAGGTGTGGTAATGGCAGGAGATTCATTAATGGTAGATGCTGTTATGTGTGGTAATGGTACGAGTCTCAGCCATGGTAGTTGTGGTTGGGTGTGGTAGGAGGCATGGTTGAGGAAGGGTGTGATAGCACTTAACAGATTAAGAGCAGAGGCACGCCGGCACTAACACCTCACCACAATCTGCTCAACACCCATTATCGGAATTGCTACTTCACCTTCACCACACTCATCACACTTACCACATTCCCATCACCACACTTATTACACTCACCACAATCACCACATTCCTTCACCACACCTGCATCACACCGTAACTTCCCCTATCAGCACACCTATTCCTTCACCACACTCACATCACCACACCTACCTTACCTCACCTGCATCACACCATAAACATACTCCTATCACCACACTCATTATTTCCCCTCGCCTTCATCACTTCACCACAGCTTTGCCACACCACAACCACATGTCCATCACCACACACACACACACACACCCTCTCCCTTCACCACACCGATCTCTGGTCTCCATACTCACCACACCCACTCTAACCATCCCCTCACTGTATTAGCACAATTAGACTGCTTTTCACCGGTTGAGTTTGTGTACCGTTACTTCGTCAACCTAGTATCAGTAGTAATTTCTGTAAGTCATCACTATCTCTCTGTCTGCTTGTCTATCTGCATGTCTGCCATTCTGTCCAATTATGACACCGCAAATGACTCCTAATCTCTGAAGTTATCCTCCCATACTTCTATCAAAAAGGTTTATTTGTGTTAAAGAGAAAGGAACTTGAAACTTTGAGATGAAGCTTTTAAAAAATTATTATGTATAGAAGCAAAATCTCCATCAATTCCCCCAAGAGAAGGTTATAGAGAATGATGATGATGATGATGATGATGATAAGTCGATGATACGTATGATGATAATGATAATAATGATGATGATGATAAGTCAATGATACGAATGATGATGATGATGATAAGAAAATGAAGTCGACGATACCTCTAGTCCCCAACTATATTGCTCGGTGAACAGGGACCAGGGTAATACGGACTGAGTCTGCTAGTCGGATCGGCGTGAGAAAGACGGCCAAGAACCTAATATAAATGCCAGAGAAAGGCTTTATGCACCGTCTATGGCGTCTTCCACTCCGACTGATTGAGGCGAGTTGAGCCGCCCATCGTTGTGTGGTCAAGCATCGTAAAGTGAGGGGATCTCGATCATATTAAAGTATACACACATTTCCTCAACACTGGCTCGCTTATACTCGCCCTTATGAGACACTTTAGGGAACTGAAGTAGTAGCAGTAGTAGTAGCAGTAGTAGCAGTAGTAGTAGTAGTAGTAGTAGTAGTTTCAACCTGACTCATTTGAACGTGAACCCGGTTGACTGCAAATTATAATGAAAAATATAATTGACCAGGGGAAAATGTCAAACAAAACTATAAAGGCAAAATAAAATATGAACGGGGAAATGGCAAACAAAAAAATATAAAGGGAAAATAAAAAATGAATAGGGAATAATGTCAAACCCAAAAATTATGGAGGGAAAATAAAAAATGAACAGGAAAACTGCCAACCCCCCAAAAAATTATGAAGGGAAAATAAAAAAATGAACAGGGAAAAATGTCAAACCCAAAAATTACGAAGGGAAAATAAAAAGTTAATAGGGAAAATGCCCCCCCAAAAAAGGAAAATAAGAAATGAACAGGAAAAACGTGAAACCCAAAATACTTTCTCCTCTGGCTAGTAGGACCTGGAAACTGAAGACATCAAAGGGTCGACTCATTAGCATACTAATTTCCAAGATGAAGTTTTTATCTTGGAAGGGAGCGACAGGGAATTCCTTAATTAACTGGAGCAAAACGAATTCCGTACCGATGGATTCATAATGGAGAAATCGTGAGAAAACCTGAGGACTCTAGAATGGTAAATATAATCCTAGAGAAAAGATTCAATTTTTAGTAATTTGAAAGTATTTTTATGGATAGTACAGCCGTCTCAGTACACATACACACACACACACACACACACACACACACACACACACACACGCAAAATCTCCTTCAAAATTCACTGAAAAAAAATAAAAAATAAATAAATAACATGACTGGCGTATTATGTACCCCCCAAAAAAATCTTCATGTATTTTAAAACAGAGATACTTCATGTTTTAAAGGACTGAGAGATGTTTATTTGGTTTCTTAGTGATTCTGTAAATACTTCCCTCGAGACAACATTTGTATCTTCCGTTAAATAATTTGCCGAATAAGAACTTAACGTAAAACAGTTACCATCCATTGAATAAAACTCCTTCATTATGACAGGGCCTTTCAGAGTCCATAAATAATTTGATGGCAGCACGAATAAATTAGAAAAATAATTATTGTGAGGAGGGTGTATGAAGGCTATTAATTATCTTGTTAAAAGGGGATCTTCTTGGCGTAATTGCCTTAAGTACGAGTTCGTTATCTTATTTTTCCTTGCTAAATTATGCATTAGAGGAACCATCTGAAGTGACTGGGTATGGAACAGTCTCCATTACGTCCTTCGCAACCTCACTTCTTTGCTTAAAATGAATACAATCGCCCAGAGGTAACAAGGAAAAAAAAAGTAATTCGTCATCGGTGAAGGGGATTAAACTGTCCAGAGGTTGCTAGAAAAGACGTAGAACATGGAATCACCTTGTCAGAGAGATTAATTCGTTATAATAAAGCAGCGGTGTCTAGTAAAGTCCTCCCTAAATGCACCTGAGACGGACTAAAGAGGAAGTGCAGTAAAATACCCCGAGCCTCCATCCAGCCCAGGAAATAAAACATAGAAAACCTGCCTGCGACGAAGAATAAAGCACAGACTCACGTAAATTCGATACGGCCCTGTTTTTCACTTTTTAAATTCGATGGCGCCTGTTTTTGCTCATTTAAATCAGAGCACAAGTAATTTACAGGAGTTTATTTAGGTTAATGGATTTTCTTTCTTGCAGGACTGGGGTTAATAAAGCTATATTTCACCCCTGTAGTTTGAAAAATACCTCAGAAATCGAATGTGAGTGGGTATTCTATAAAAATGAGATTGAGTATGTACCTGCTTCCTGTGTTTATATCTCAAAGTTCAAATGTCTGCTGTGTGCCCCTGTGTCCTAGAGTGGGTGTATCTGCTGTCTTAAACTGAGCCTCTATGTGTGTCTCCGTGTTGCTGTTTGTGTGCGTGTGTGTGTATACATCCAGTCTCTGTTTCCCAGCTTCTATTTACACACACACACACACACACACACACACACACACACACACACACACACACACACACACACACACACACACACTTGCCTAACCAACCGTGTCAGGGAAAACGAGGGGGTTGTCAATTTTTCCTCTCTCCTATTTCCTTCTCTTTGTGTCCTTCTTCCTCCTATGCAAATGAAGCCTTGTATTCTCGCCTCTTAGTTCCTCTTTCTGTGCGATTTAGTTTACATATTACACCTTGATTCTCTCTCTCTCTCTCTCTCTCTCTCTCTCACAGATTCAGGGCTAGATTTTTTTTTTTAATCGAAAATAATTTAAATTTCCTCTGCCATTTTTTTTTGTATCAGGTCATGCACTCGTTCTTTTCCTAATTAATACATCTGAAAGTGTTCAAAAAGGGAGTAAAAAAGGCATCGAGAGAGAGAGAGAGAGAGAGAGAGAGAGAGAGAGAGAGAGAGAGGACACTGTCTCTGGCTCTCATCAGGTCTACATGTATAATTCTGTCTGTGTTTAGGGCTCTGTTGAGTTTTTGTGAAGAGAGTCGAGATAACTGGGGCAAAAATAAGTGTGAATAAATGAATAGGTGCTGTTATTGAGTTGATTCCACACACACACACACACACACACACACACACACACACACACACACACACACACACACACACACACACACCTCTAACTTTGATCCCACTGAAGTTTTAATTGGCGTACTCCTCATATTTACCTGTGGAATAATGGTAGTGGAGAAACAGAGGGGTAATGAGAGAAGGAAACGTGGTGTGAACAAGGAGGGGGTAGTGGGATGATGGTGGTGGTGATGATGATGATGATGATTTTTTGGTTGGGTTAAGGCAGACGGAGGAGGGCAAAGGAAAATACTGGGACATGGGAAAGCGAAGGGGAGGTGAGCTACGTCTGAGTTTGGAAATAAGTAATGACGTGAGTAGGATGAAAATAAGATAGAGGAGGCTGAAGCACAGTTAAGAGGTGAGCATGATGAAAGTGAGAGAAAGGAGAGTGGAGTGGCAAAGAAAAGGTGATGCTTGTGTTTGGCATGAGAGGAATTATGACAGGACGGAATAAAGCGGGGAAGAAGAGAGGTGGGTGTAGGGACAGAGAAAGAACTATATCGCTGTCTGGGATGAATGGCAGCAGAAAAGAGAGACGGGACGAAACAGAGAGATAGGAGGAGGGTAGGAGTGACAGAGAAGGGCTTAAGCTTGCGTGGAAGAACTTTATCCATGCGTGGAATTAAGTGTTCACTGGGAAGATACAGTAGTTTCGAGCCTACCTGACGCTGTGCAGGAATTAAAAGACACAGTTATAACTTATATTTCTTATTTTTGGATGAAAGGTAATGATGGCAGGGAGGGGACGAAAATAGGTAGACGTGAGGATGGGGACGAAGTGACAGAGAAGGAGTTTCATGTATGTTCCTTCAGTTTTACTCATACTTTCCAGACGAAAATGAGGTGGGAAGAGGAGGCTGCAGTGAAAGTGGAAGGAGTTGTGTTTGAGTCTCCTCTGTTTTTCCTGCCTTCCCAAACAGGAGTATTGTTTGACTTGCTAGACTGCGATGCCGGGATGAGGTCGGGGTGCTCGCAGGAAGAAGATGAAGGAGGGAACTTGTGCCAGAGTGTGGAAAATGTTAGAAGGAAAATGAGGTAAATAACAGAAGGAAACTGCGACAAAATTAGATGGATGGTAATTATTATTGGAGGATTATAAGTATCATGGAATTGCCCTTAATAGGATCTGATTACAAAGAAACAAACAAATAGGCACAAACAGACCAATTTACATCTCTCTCTCCCTCTCTCTCTTTCTCTCTCACACACACACACACACACACACACACACACACACACACACACACACACACACACACACACACATACACACGTCCTCATCCCTCCGCACCTCACCTTCCTTGTAATTCTCTTTCAGGCACGGCAATCCTCTTTCCTTCTCACCAACTCTACTTCTATTTCGTCACACGCAAAGACAGACAGACAGACAGAAACACACACACACACACACACACACACACACACACACACACACACACAAGCACTCTCTCTCATTTCATAATTTTTCAAATGCTTCCTTGACTCACACACTAATATTCCCTCTCTCCCTCTCTCTCTCTCTCTCTCTCTCTCTCTCTCTCTCTCTCTCTCTCTCTCTCTCTCTCTCTCTCTCTCTCTCTCTCTCTCTCTCTCTCTCTCTCTCTCTCTCTCTCTCTCCCTGTGTTTGTGTGTCTGTCTGTCTATTTTTGTCTGTCTGTCTGTCTTTCTGTCTCTCTCCTGGTGAGCTTCTACTCTGCTTCACCCTTTCATATTTCCTAATGAGCTTCTCTGGTCCTTACCTGTCTCTCTCTCTCTCTCTCTCTCTCTCTCTCTCTCTTCATTATTTTTATTTCCTCCAAATTCTGCACCGTCTCCCCCTTTCATATTTCTTAATGAGCTTGCCTAGTACTTACATCTCTTTTATGCGACACATACTTAGTCACTGTTTTAGTGCGCTCTCTCTCTCTCTCTCGTCTTCAGTTATTCTTTATCTGTTTCCAGTTCCTATTTTGTCTAAGGCATGTCTTTACACTTACATTTTAAGCCTATTTTACCGCATGCCTGCCTACCTGCCTGTCTGTATTTCTATCTATCTCTCTGCCTGCCTGCCTGTCTGTCTATCTATCTCTGCCTGACTGCCTGCCTGTCTATCTATCAATCTCCCTGCCTCCCTGCCTGCCTGTCTGTCCACCTCTTTGTCTTTCTGTCAGTCTGTTTCCACCAATTCTTTACTTTACGACCCACGCTCCTCCTTTCTCTAGCTCTTAATGCTTCTTGCTCCCTCAAGTAATGTTCATCTTTGTCTCACTGTACTCCTCTATGTCTCCCTCTGTTGTCACTGTGCATCTCTCTCTCTCTCTCTCGACCTGAGACTGTATATCTCCGAACAAGACACAAATTTGATATTGTGTCTTGGAGGAATGTCACCCAGCCGCAGCCCCCCTCCCCCCGCTCTCTCTCTCCACCCCTCTCTCTCTCTCTCTCTCTCTCTCGGCTGTCACTCCGAATAGGCCGTTTTTCCCGAGGGCTGAATATTGATGTGTTGCAATAAATAGTGGACTAAATGCACTTTGTTAGCAGGCAATGCATGGCACACACACACACACACACACACACACACACACACACACACACACACACACACACACACACACACACACACACACACACACACACACACACACACACGCATCAGTATTGTCAGTGGTAATAAATCCGAGCAATTCAATGCTGAATAATCCAGTTCATTGTTCACGCAACTGCCAAAACAGTACACGTTACACATACAGCATTTATTCCATATTTTGTTAAGAGGATTCCCACTAACTGCCACTGTCTTTACTATTTTAACTCTCGCTCTCACAAACGCTACGTATATTTCTGTATTAATCGCGTAACTCCAATATGGGAAGGAGCTATTGTATTCAGTTTAGCCTCTCTCTCTCTCTCTTTCTTCTTCAAACATTAATGGCTGATTTGGCTCCCTAGTTAATGGAAGCAAGAAGATTATTTTTGCATTTTTTTCCTTTTTTTTCGGGTATGATCTCTCAGTTCGTTACCTACAGCCATCATCAATCAATCAGTTAATCAATAAAGCCGTCTATCTATCTACCTATCTATCGCCAGACGCCTTAATCTCGTAGGGAATGGCCACAAACGAATCACCTCCACGTCACCCTGTTTTCCTCCATCAGGCTGTCCTGTCTCTAACTCAGAGCACGACCCTGTCTTTAACCCATTATAAGCTTCACTACACCACCTCTACGCTGGAGGAGTGAGGCATGCAGAAAAATCCCTCCTCATACTAACCATGTACGAATTTGGATGCTTTTTTTTTAATGCAAGGAAGAGGGAACCAAAGGCTAGAACTCCACAAGAATGCTTCCTCAAAAGAAAAATAATAAACCCAAGATAACAGGGAGCTAAATTCAAGATCCCTTCATTTCGAGATGCCACAAAACTTCCTACGTCACCTCGCGTGCCTGCTAGATACATACCGACATCTTGGTCCCGTCTCATCCACGTTCCTTATCAGCAGCAGAGTTTGGGAATATTGTCCTTGGTCCACCAAACTCTGACTAACTTGCGCGTTCATTCTCTCACCCAGAAGTGATCGGGAAGTTAGAGGAGGCTGTTTAACTTGAGGGAATTATGAGCGTGGATGTCAGTGTGTTGTGGTGGTTGGACGAGGGTGTGGTGGAAGGGTGTGCTCGTAGGGTCTTGTGGCTGGGTGTTGTGATGGTACGGTGGTGTGGTGGAAGGGTGTTGTGGTGGTACGAGAGTGTGGTGGTGGTGTGATGTGTTGTGGTGGCAGGGTAAGTGGTGGCGGAAAGATGTGGTTGTGGTGGTGTGTTGTGGTGGCAGGAGAGTGTGGTGGTGGTGTGTTGTGGTGGAAGGGTGTTATGGCAGGGTGTTCTGGTGGTAGGAAGGTGCGGTGGTAGGGTATGTGGAGAACACTTTGTTTTCCCCTGAAGATATGAATAAACGATGGCGCTTGGGACACACACACACACACACACACACACACACACACACACACACACACACACACACACACACAGAGGAACAACGAGGGTCGATGAACGCCGAAAGAACTCAAACGCGCAGGAGAACAGCACTACAGGGGATATATGTATAAATATTGGAGGCGCATATGCATGAAGGTAGAGGGAGAGAGCTCTCGTGGGGCAGGGTACACTGAGAGAATGAACAACAGCCTCATTACAGGTGAAACTAATATCCGAGCAGAGTTACACGTAAGGTAGTCATTGTGCCCACGGGGGTCATAGGAGAAGATGGAGTAGACGCAGGCACGGTACAGGAACTCCAAGGTATATTTTCGTTTTATTCTCTTTACTACCTGATATTTTATTTATTTTAGGACACCCTCTCTCAATGAAGGCTGCGGAACACTGTGTTTGTCATAATTATTTGTTTATTGTTTTGAACCGTTATTTTATTTATTTATCTACGATTTCAGTCAGGCAAGGAAAGGCGCCTCCCAAATTTTCATGCAGAAACTGTGCTTCTGACCGTCTCAGCCTGGGAGATTCTCAGCACATGCCTTATAACTGTATATCTTTTTTTTTACAATATGTTACAGTGAAAATATTTAACTCCATCATCCCAGAACAGACACAGGAACAAGATACTGGGAAACATGGAAGATATGCAAGATATGAAACAAACCCAGGCAGATGCAGGACTGGGAGTGCAGGGTGCTAATCAGAACGCGGCAGGGGAAGGGGAGGGGGGGTTAATCAGTCCACCTCAAAGCAAACCAAGGCGAAAAGAGACCAGCGACCCGGAATAACTGCAGTGATTGGTTGCTTCTGATGTGGTGGGGGTGGAGGGGGGGGGGCATCAAGGAACTCCACTGCCCTGGTTTTCGTGGGTCAAGGCGGTTCTTCAGCGGTCTTTCTTTACCACACTCTTTTCACCTTAACCTGGCTTTCATTTTCGCGCTTTTACGGCTCATCTTACACAGCTCACTGGCAGAAAAAAGGCAATGCTACAGCTCTACATCCTACCACTTCTACGCGGCTTGCCATCACAGTGCAGTTTTAATCTCTTGCTGCAACTTAGCATTCAAGATGGAGAGATGGCAATTTTAGGTTTCTTGCACTAAGTATATAACTATTATGTATTCCATCACTGGAAATTATGTCGTGATGGAATAAATATCTGTGAAGGATTAAATAAGATACAAGAACATTATCAAGGCGAAGAACACAAAATAAATCGGTAAGGAAGAAGTAAAGATTCCTCCTAAGTTACTTCGGGCTCTCATCAACTTCTGAGGTGTCTAATTCCTGTTTCTTAGCTATTTATCCTGAATATTGCACATTAATATTCTCTTGCGTCCTGCGATGATCTTCCTAATATCGAGATAAAATGCAACATATATATCATTCATCAGGGTCCTTATCAGTCTTATCATACTCTCCCTCTAGCAGAAGGACTAATGATAATCGACAGTAATGTAAGAACCTGACAGAGGGCGTGAGAGGTGAAATATCTAAGATCCAAGAAGGATTATTATACACCATTTTTAAGGAGTGACCAAACCAGTTGCCTTCCTTTCATTCTAATTAGATGGATTTTTGAGCGGTTGACATTTTGAAGACATTACCATAACCAGTCAGTGTTCAGCCGCGATAGTGAACATTAGTTACTTTCCTCTCGTCCTAACTAGATTTTTTTTTTGAGAGGCTAAGAACATCCTAGTTGAAAAAAAAAAAATCAGTATTCACGCTTCGAGAGTGGACGCTGGGCAAGTTACTTTTCCTTCCGCCATTACTGGATAAATTCGTGAGTTTTGGCCAATGGCTACATACACGCTCTGAAGCTTGTGAACACTGCTACGGACAGTCTGTATTCAGCTTCGACTGTGAGTGTTAAACCAGTCATGTTTCCTTTCGCCATTCCTAGATAAATTCGTGAAGGATGTGAGACTCGACTGCTACGGTGTATCATTCCCCCGCTTCGACTGTGAACGATAAACCAGTTAATTTCCTATCGTCGAAACAAGATAAATTCGTGAGGTTTTAAAAGCTTGCAAACAGTGCTACGGACAGTCAGCGTTTTGTCTCGATAGTGAACGGAACACAGTCAAATTTCCACAGTCACTCCATCATCATCACCTCTGCTTTACTAAAAGGTAATGAATTAACCGAGAGCATTATATTCATGTGTCTGTTTATTCCCTTAAGTCAGAGTATGTAATTTTCTTATATTTTTGCTGCTACCAGATAATTATATTGAAACTAGAAGAGCGCCCTATTAGTGAAGGGGCTAATGATGGCAATATTTAACTCCTCTGGTTCGAAAAGCCTTAACTAAACTGAATTAAATGGTGTGATGGTGGCAAGAATGAAGAAAAAAAAAAAAAAAAAAAAGTACTGTTATTTCCAGAGATTTTAATGGGCTCTGGATACACGTTTAGAAATGTAGGGTTTAGATACAGCCATTATCCTCCTTAGTATTGTTCTTTCCTGTGTTGAATAAAACTGTATTGAGGATGCAAGAATGAAAGTCAGGGTAGTGAAGAGGCTACGATAAGTTCTCTAGCATGAAGCTTCACTCGTCACTCTTCATACAATCTTCAGGGAGACTGTTTAAAAAATATAATCAAAACTTCAAAATACACTCAGAAAATACTCAAAGAATCCCACCAAAGGCTTTGATAAAGAAAAAAAGAAGAAAACTGCAAAACAATGTTCCTATGTCACCTTGAAGAATACCAATGTAATGCCTTGGTTTGTTTCTATATATTACATTCGCATGTTTAAATTTTACTTTTCTCAAATTCCGTATTAGCGTGGAAAACTGTAATTTGCTTTAATTTTTCTTATTCGAACTGTAATTTGTCAAGTAATAAAACTATAAATATTTCCTGACAAAAATAGCATTTACTCATTGGTTTTGAGTCTTTCTGATTTTAGGAATCTGTCTCTGGGATCCTGTTCTTATAATTTCGAGATCGTTAGTGGCAAATAATGACCTTGTGTGGGAGGCGTAGAATTTTACTTTCGAGACTTTCATTGTTTACCAAGTCATTACGAGTACTTGTAATGTGAACCAGGTGTAGCGTTCGTTTAGTTCTTCCCACTTATTTCCTTCGTTTCTCGTGTCTGCGTATGCTCTTGCTAACCTACCTCTTACCCTCCACCCCGCCACTCTCATAACCTCACAATATACTTACCTAAACATACTAGGAAAAAAAAAAACATCGAGCCTTTGTTTCGATGTCCTAAGCGGCGGTGAATGCACGGATTGTCTGTTTACAAACACTCTGGTCGTGGGTGTGCAGTGGTAAGGGCGGAACTAAATGTACGGTAGGAACTTCAGTAAACACACACTTCACTGGCGAATAGGCAAGTGGATTTCGATACAACTTTTTACGCAACAGCACTTTTGTCACTCAACAAAGACTTAAAAAACTTAACAAAATCAAAGCAAAAACTGAGTGCAATGTGAAAGTGTAATTTCTAAACAAAAACGGAATGTGTAAACTAGAGAGGGAGTGACTTTAATAATCCTCTCAACTCACCACACAGGCAGAGATGAAGGTTGCTGTGGCGATTCTGCTTTTCATGGCCTCCCTTCAGCCAGGTGAGTCTGATCTTTCCTGTAAGTAGATCATTACCATTATAGTGTCTGTTTTCACATGACGGGACTGGGCCACTACCACAAATTACAAACTCTTGTTGCATGAAACTGGTTAAGCCTTAGTTGGGAATAAGCCTCCTTGGTTACTAGTCCAAACAATCATCCAACTTGACTACCTGAGCTTTACATATGGGGTAGTAATGAGTCTCCTTAGTTACTAGTCCAATCAGCCCCCCAGCCTGGCTACACTTGATCACCTGAACTGGGATGACGGGTATACGTGTCAGGTCAGATGATGTGTTTGTCAAATATAACTGTCTTTGTCAGATGATTGTTATGTGATGTCCTTATCAGATTAAAACAGGGTGACTATATTCTTGCACCTGTTAATATTTACTTACTATCTTTGGTCATGCTTCTTTAACTTGGTAAATTATGACGCCATCTTCATTATTATTGTTTTTTTGGTTTTCCCTCTCTTTCCCTTCTTTCCCTCCCTCTCCTTCTCCCCCCGTTTCCCTCTCTCTCTTCCTCCCCCGCCCACTCTCTTTCACCTCTCCCCAACTCCATTCCTCAGGAGAGGGTTGGTCATGGTGGCTGCTGCCGCACAAGGTGAGGTGTATGTCATGCAAGGAAGTGTTTGATTTGTGGGCCACGTGCAAGGCGAGGGACAGCACACCAGTCTCGTGTCCAGGCAGCTGTATCAAGTTGGTTGGGGGAGGCCGTGAGTATCTTTGTCTTACTCTTATATGGTTAGGGAAATTCTTAGTGTTCTGTTCTCGGTGGCATCACTTTTATTTTTTATTTATTAGAGTATCTTTGTCATATTTACTTTCTCATGGTCAGGGCAGGTTTAGTGAAAGTTTCCTTTAATGTTTGACTTTTTATTAAACGCAGAGTGAGTGTTTTTATCTTAACTCTCTCAATTAGGCCAGCTTTTGTGTTGTATTTCAGGAAACGCTAGACTGAATTTATTCCGCGTTAATTCCTGTCTCTTATTTTATTGTGAATGGGACAGTCATGTATGAGTCCCTAGCCTCTCCATCTGTTTTTCTATAGAAGTGATTTTTTTTAACTGGAATAAAGTCACGTTTGTTCTTACCATTAAGAATTTTTTTTTTTTTTTTTTTTTTTTAGAGAGAGAGAGAGGCATGGATTAGTCAGGTATTAGTTTTTGGGACAGTGACAGATTTCTCAAAATTTCGATTACTTTTTCAGTGGGGATGAGATGGGCAAAGAGATTCTGCAGCCCCGTGGAAATGCCAGAAGGTTGCACTAGAAGAGAAGAGCATGGAGTGGTGGGGGAGATCTGTATATGCAACACCGATCTCTGCAACACTGCCCTTGCCATCTCTCCCCCTGCAACATTGATTGGGCTCTCACTCCTAGCTGTGGTGTTAGCTCGGGGTCTTCTAGCCTGATCGTAACACACCTTTCTTACCGATTTATCCAGCAACGGCGACCTCACCAACTCTCCCCATACAAGAGCGATTTGGTTCTCGCTCAAACATGCGGTGGGAATCAAGGGCCTGCTTTGGAGATACCTCAACATCTTTTCCTTAGCGATTTATTTTCACTGCACCGCAAGTTTAGATGGGAGTGCTATGCAAAACTTAGCCAGGCAAGCATATAATCTGATAATACCGGATAATTAAACTGCATTTTTGAATTTTAAAATCAAGCGTATACATGAGAATTCGTATCAGCCAAAGACCGTGAAATATTTCTAATAATAGTTTAAAATTTCATGTTCATTTTGATTGTTGCAGGAGCTGTATTCGAGTTTTATGTATATACGTATTGTAAAGTGTTATGTAAATATTTATTTATTATTTAATACAAAAATTCTGTAACTTTATTTGTTTCTGTAATCCTAGCTTCCCCCCACCCCCCAAAAAAAAAGAAAAATGTTGTTCTAAATGGGACTAAATGAGTTTTGGAGGGATTTACCGGGAGTAAGAGCCTAAGATTCAAACCTCTCCTCCTTGAATGGCGAGTTGTAACAGTAGATGAACATTAGAATATGGTCCTAGTCAAGAAGTGGTGTGGAAAGCATGTACAGCTGTAATATTGTCTTTTTTTTCTTTTTTTTGCCGATGTGCTTCGTGAAATAAGCTCTAAAAGGACGAAATTCTGGGCCAAGATAGAATAAAAACTGCTCAGTGTTTTTTATATCTATTTTTCCATGCATTATACTATAGTCTGTTTGTTTTCACTTGGCAGACATCCATAGACCTTTTCAGCTCAGTTGATGGCTAAGGGTAGTTAGACTGGAGGTTACATATGACTAGTAACCATGGGGATTAATTCCTACCTTGTAACCACAATATAGTGTTTATGTTATGAAAGTGGGCCAGTTCCCTTGTATAAAAAAAAAATGCTGGCTTTAGGGTGCATGTGACAGTGGTGATGAATACTGATGGTTGTGGTGAGGATAAAGACGATAATTAATGGTGGTGATGATGGGGACAGTGATGGTGGAGATGTTGTCCATGGTGGTGAGTGATGTTAATATTGATGGTGATGGTGATGACGTCGTGCTTGATGGTGGTGATCACGATTACACACTCGATCAGCCTCCCCTCCACACACGCTCCCCTTCCCCATCAATTCATTAAGCAGTCTTTCCGGGCGTCAGGGAGGTACATCAGGGGTCGATGTGGAAGTAAAGGGTGGACATTAATTACAGAGGGTTGTGTGGAGGGAGGGGGTGATGCTGAGGCTACGCGAAGGAGGGAATATTTACGAGTAATATGGGATAGGAGGAATATGGGGAGAGAGGGTGGAGATGAGGAACAAGTTCATTGGTACCTAAATTTTTCCATTCGATACCCTCAAAAAAAAAAAAAAAACGAAGACCGCGGCACCATCTACGTTTTCTGAGGAAACAATACAATTTGGCCTAAATAAACATGACATAAAATCTTAAGTCCTTGTAATTAAGCACAGAGCAAGTTATGTACTGTGTGTGTGTGTGTGTGTGTGTGTGAGTGTGCGTGTGTGTGTGTGTGTGTGTGTGTCTGTCCGTGTACATACAAAAGCATAAACCCCCCAAGTACACACACCAACCACTGACTAAATTTCCCTCCCCGCACTTCCAATTACAAAGACAAATTCCACACTAAAATAAATAATCTTACGCCAGGCTTTGCTTTTCTGCCCAAACAGTAAATTAAATCTGAATACACATGAGCGTAACCGAGTGTGTGCAGGAATGTGTTCAAGATTAGAAGCAATTCAGAGTATGTAGAGGAATGGCAATGCGTGTGTGTGTGTGTGTGTGTAGATGAATGCTAACTGTGTGCGTGTGTTATGTAATGATGTAATGTGTACGATTATGTAGGGATGTCTCAGATTTACGCTTGAAAATACAGGAGGAAAAAGAATAAGTTTAAAAAGGAATATAATGACGGCAGTAGTAGTAGTAGTAGTAGTAAAAATAATAATAATAATAATAATAATAATAATAATAATAATAATAATAATAACAATTTTCAGGTCCACCAAATACACGTGAGTCAATACGGAAGACAATGTTTTTACTGCATTCCAGCCTTACCTTCGAACATGATTCACAACAGTCACTTTTTACATCCACGTCCCTAATTATACTGAGGACTTATCTGATTGTTTCATTTTTCACTGCATTATGTTTCTATGTCTGTCTGTCTGTCTCTCTGTCTCTTTCTCTTCCATCTTTCCTCTTCAGCCTGCTATCTCTCTCTCTCTCTCTCTCCCATTTTTCCTCCGCAGTCTGCTATCTCATACTCTCAGTATCTCATCCCTCACTAACACTCCCATTTCTCTCACTCTGAATACTATTCGTCTTCCTTTCTGTCAGTTTTATTTTTTCATTTTTATTTTTGGAAAGAATTATGGTGCCTGGGGTATTCGGAGGGGCGAGAGGGCTTGTAATATTCGCAGTTATCTCTTCAGTAATAAAGGTGTTCTCTTCGCTGACTTTATTTCATCCTTTACTAGCAAGGGTATAACTAGTATCTTACTGAATAAATTAATGGGGACTATTTCTATGCCACTTTCACGACGAGACATTACTCTTAAGATGAATATAATTGTGGGGTGACAAGAAAGATTCAGAATAAAAAGAAAAAATAGCCATCTACTTTAACGTGAAAATTAGTATTTCTAAAGCTTTCATTTCAAAATCGTTTCACAATTTGCTACTTCTGTCGGTGGCCCCCCCCCCCTTTTTTTTTCTGCTATCCTTGTCATATTTATAGTCTAGTCACACTCTCACAGAAGCTGCCTGGCAAGGATCAAATGACGTGATGCAGTTATTTTCTCCTAATGTTCTTATGTTTCTTACGGCCCTTCTGATTTTTCATCCCACTTTTCATTTCCTTTTCTCCCTCCGCTTCGCTTTCCTTCACCCCACATCATGCCTTCTGCAGGGACAGGGGTGAGGGTGGTTAGCGAGGCAGCAGGGGTCGTAAGGGGTCGTTGGGGTTAATGCGGGTCGTAGCAGTGGTTGTTAACACGAGTCACTACGCTGCAACACACAACCACTGTCTCTTATTTGATACACTGAGGGTACAAACACACCATCTCCCTTACGCATGAAAAATCTATCTGCAGTATCTATTTATCTATCTATCTCCATCCATCCATCCACCTATGTATGTATGTATGTATGAATATATGTATGAATGTATGTATGTATGTATGTATCTATCCATCTATCTATCTATCTATCCATCCATCCATCTATCTATCCATATATCTGTCATATACCCAACCATCCATCCATCTATCTATCCATTTATCTATCTGTCTATCCAGCTCTAATTCATGTTCTCATTTCTGACTGAACCAAATCTCGTTTTTATTTCAGAATGCGGCACACCAGCACATCTCCAATTACGGCAACACATCACCACCACGCGTCCATGTAAATAAAGAATCGTTCATTTTATACACACACCCTTGCAAACACACCCTATTGCAACACCTCTGTTGGCTCTCATTCTTTTCTTTCCACACACTTGACACCTGACCCTGATAACTTCATTTCGCCTCAGATCGGTATCATGTGTCATTCGGCCTCAGATCGGTGTCATAAGTGTCATTTGCTGCACGTCTACCACACTGACTTCAAAATCCGCGAAGAGAGACATACGAGAAGCCACAGGTTTTATGATGTCAACTGTACAGCAAGGAAATTGAAATACATTCCTAATTTTGTTTGAAGATATCGGCAGAGGCATAACTAAGTCCTCAAGCTGATTGATGCTTTTCCCAATTATTATTATTATTATTTTTTTTTAGTTCTTCACAATGTATTCACCAGATTTTCGGTAGATGCTTAAACTGACTGGAAATTAAAATCATGATATAGACTTTGCAGTGTAGAAAAAAAAAAAAAAACTCCTATCACTGAGATCGAAGTATCAATTTATATGGTTGGGACATTTACATGTCTTTCATTGATTCGGTTGTAGTGTTTCGTAGGCGTTGGTGGTATGTTAATGAACTAATATATATCTTTCAAAATTCAGTTTATTTCAGACACTGCTGACTCTTAAAAGTTGATGCTCCACTGACTCAGCAGAAATTTCCTATCCTGGTTGAAAGGAGAGAGGGAAAGAAAGGGCGAGGGGGAATGCTGAGAGAGAAAAAAAGACTAATAATGACAGTAATTAAGGAGGGGGGGGGGAAGAAGGTAATGTGCCAGAAACATATCCATCAGTGGAATGATAATATGGAAACTGGAACAGAAAAAAGGGATTAAAAGAGTAAAACGAAATGCATTAGAACGGTATATAAAAAACATAAACAAAAAGTACACTAATAATAGGGGGGAAGGGAAATGAGTTGGAAAAAATGCCTGTCAATGAAAATAAAGATAGAGAAAACAGAAAACAAGGATCATAAGAACAAGGAATAATATATATTAATAAATGAAATAATTAGAGGAAAGGTAACTCTAAAAATAGGATGGAGAAAGAAGCATACGATAAGAACGAATTAAGATTTTTCATGTCTGCCTTATTACACTATTTTTAAAGTGATACTGGGATGGGCTGACATAAATCTTCGATATGTGATGCGATGTTCTCCCATTTCTCGAGCGGGGGAGGAAATTTATGCCCTTAATCACCAGTTTCATATATATATATATATATATTTTTTTTAAATGATTCGTTCTTGCTACCACCAGACGATTTCGTTCAACTTTGGAGGGATTTCTATAGAGCATTAACTCCAACCTGACAAGGATTCCAAACCCCTTTCAGTTCAAATGAAGTTAGATATGAACGATACTTTATGCCAAGTTAAGGTAGTCAGAGTATAGAATTTTCCTCTTTACTTTTCCCCCATTGTCCCCTTCACGAACGAATAACAGTCTTCGTTTTATACTCAAAATCTGATTATCTTCTCTGATGCATTTCCTTTCTGTCCCCCTTCTCCTTTTCTCTTATCTCCTCTCATGTTGTACTTGCTCCCTCCTGCTCTCTCTCTTCTCCCCCATTCTTTCATCTTCTCTCTCCAATCCTCACCTTCTCTCCCCTCTTTCTCTCTCCCTTTTCTTCCCTCATTCCATCCCTTTCTCCTCTCTTTTCTCTCCATATTTTCCTCACATTCTCCTCACTCCCTCGTACCTCTTTCTTACTTACTTTCCTCATTTACTCCCTTCATTTCTCTTATACCTCCTTCCTTCTATCATCCTTCTAGCTTCCTCCTCCCTCCCTACCTCTCCTCTCCTCACCTCCCTCCCTATCTCTCCTCACCTCCCTCCCTACCTCTCCTCTCCTCACCTCCCTCACTCCCTCCATATTCTCTCCATCTTCCCTCCATATCTCTCCCTCCCACCCTCCATGTTTCTCCCCGCCCTAATGACCACCCGAGCTGTCTCCTCTTTTTACCAGCGCACGTCATACTTTTTTTTCTTCCTGACTGCCCCCCCCCCTCTCTCTCTCTCTCTCTCTCTCTCTCTCTCTCACGCTATTTCCACCCTAAGCCATTTTCGTTGTTGCTATGGGTAACCTTAAATTTCCCTTCCCTCCAATATTCCCTCAGTTTTCCATTCTCTCCATTTTTCCACAACGTTCTACTCTATTCTCATTCCTCACATTCCTCTCCTGTATATATTCCTCTCTCTCTCTCTCTCTCTCTCTCTCTCTCCCATAATTCACCATGTCGCGACAAATGGTTTACAATTAACCGCCCTCCTAAAGTTGTACTACAGGAACGCATTAACAAATCACATCATTATCACATTTAAGCAGCAGGTAATGGAGCTGAGGGTGCGTGTGCTTTATTTAGTTATTTTATTTATCTATCTATTTATCTATTTTACAGTCAAGATGTTTTGTATCTCTTTCTCTAACTGGACATTATCATATTCAGTCCGAACAGTTCCATTAAAGGTGTGATTGTGTGTGTGTGTGTGTGTGTGTGTGTGTGTGTGTGTGTGTGTGTGTGTGTGTGTGTGTGTGTGTGTGTGTGTGTGTGTGTGTGTGTGTGTGTGTGTGTGTGTGTGTGTGTGTGTGTGTGTGTGTGTGTGTGTGTGTGAGATTGCCAATACTGTGTTCCAAATTCCTTTTCATATCTACATAGGCATACAGCTGATAATATTCAAAGCTGTTTAACATACAATTCTTACCCAATTAAAAACAGATCATAACTATTTAAAAGGATAAGTTGTGTTTCCCCTAAGTCTCTGTATTTACTTATTTATTTATTTATTGTTTGCTAGGTCTCTTCCATCATCGTCTACTGTGTAAAATTGAGGTACTGATATGATTTTGTTTGTGGAATTTCATGGAACATAATTATCTTATTTTTCTGCTCATTAACTTAGATTTAGTCATGCACGAATCAAACTTTTTTTTACCCTTTAATATGAAGAAAAAGAGGACCGTATATCAAAGACACCCCCCCCCAAAAAAAAAAAAAAGAACAGAGGAGTGAGAAGGAAGTAGGAAGGAGGGGACGCGAAAGTGAGGTATGAAGCGCAGGAGGGAGGACAGGAAGAAGGAGGAAAAATAACAGGAAAGAGGGTGAGGAGGAAGGAGTGAGTGAGAACGAGAGGAAAGAAGAGAGGGGGAGTGAGACGGAGGGAGACTCAGTAAGTTTAAAGGTAAATCAAGACACAGTACCCTTTTCACTTTAACTTGGCCTAAAACTGACATCCCTCTATCTTGAATGCTCAGTTGTAACAAGAGATTAATACTTGAACAGGGTGCTAGTCACGAGGAAGTGCTATGGAAAGGGCGTAGAGCTGTAGTATTGTCCTCTTCTGCCACTGAGCTACGAGAAATAAGCTGAAAAAGGACGAAATTCTGAGCCAAGTTTGCGTGAAAGAACTATAGTCGTTTGTTTTTATCTGATGGAACTGGACCACTACCACAGCTTAGTATTTTTTATTTTGGTTACATGAAGTTGAATGTAAACTGAAAGACAGAAATGAGTCTCCTTGGTTACTAGCTAAATCAACCCTCCAGTCTGGCCTTCACTCCTCCAGCCCTCACCAGGTAATGTTTTTCTCTTCCCTGTCTGTTTATCTGTCTCTGTCTCTGTCTGTCTGTCTGTCTGTCTGTCTCAGGCATCACCGTGTCTGGATTAGGCGTCACTAAAGAGGATTATCTAGGAAACACAGGCATTTACCTCGGTGTTAGGTGCTTCCAGGAATTTGAGAATATCATTGCTGTCTCTGTAATATTACGTGGGAATCCGGGCCAGTTGTGTTAGATGAAAGCAGAGGTGCGGTGTGGAATCTGTGGTGTCAGACGTGTAGTGTGAAAGGTGTGGTGTGGAATGTGTGGTTAGAATTGTGGTGTGAGATGTGTAGTGCCAAATAAGTGGTGTCAAATATTTAGCGTCGGAGAAAAACCTCTTTAACTGAAGGACATAAGTATTATTTTTATCTTACCATCTCCCTACGGTATTCTTATGCTCAGGTAAGATTTCTCGTATTGAATTACTTAATGGAGATTGTACCTATCCCTTTCCTCCAGCTGTAAAGCCTCCCCTACGCTGATATATATAATCTGATGGGAGCAAGGGTAAAACATTCATGAGAAAGTACTTAAGTGGTTAAAATCGCTCCCAGGACAATCTTACCTTATTTCTAACTGGTCTCATGCAAGATCTTTTTTCCTTTTCAGATTCTCCAAAATACTTAATACACTTCCTGGCGTCCCCCCTCCTCACTCATACTTTTTGCTGTGAATATAACCAGTGACGCGACTGGAATAACAAGGGATTTGTATTCATGAGATTATGCCACTAGTCTTGGCCATATTTCTTTCCTCTCGTTTTTTTATGATTTTTTTTTTTGTCATCTGAGCGTGTGGCCCTTGGGAATATTTCAAGATTTTTGTGACTGTGTATTTCTGTAATCTTATGTCCTTTGATTCGTGATATAATTTTAATCACAGAAATTTAGTCACCGTTGTTTTTTTCATGTTGTCTTTACGATTATGGAGTAAATTTTGGATATTACGGAATTTTCCCTCTCTGTTTATTCTTTTTCCATATTGTTGTTGTACCAGTGATTCAAAGTAGCCTGTCTCCTCTGTTTTCCTGTCTGTCTTCTTTCTGTCTGTCTGTTTGTTTCTGTTTGTCTATTATTCTGTCTGTCTGTCTCTCTCTTTCTCTCTCTGTTCTCGACGGTATATATAACCTTGCTGTAATTAAGACTGGCTGGGTGACACAGGTAAAGGGGATTAGTGTTTCACCTTGTTGACCTCATCTTGGAGTCTCTTTGCACAAGTTTTTCACGGAGGATCAACCCTCTCATGAACGAGACAACTCTAGTGTTCTATTCCAGGCGATTTTGTTCACTGACATTGAACCCTAGCAGCCTGGGGGATTTATATATTTATTTATTTACTTATTTTTTTTATACACAAGAGGAACTAAAGAAGGAAAAAAAAAAAACTAAAAAAAAAAAAAACTATCCATACACCAGATTACAAGTGTCTCCCATTAAAAAAAAAATCTATCGCAGTATCTATGGGCATAATTTAACCTTTTCATGATCGGCACAACTCTAATTCCGTATCCCACATCAAAATCTAATCAACTCTTCCTTGACCCACTGCCCACCTGTCCACCACATTACACAGAAATCCGATGACAACATTTTTAGATACAAACAGACACGGATGAAATACTTGACCTCCTCCATCTTCGTCGGCGGGGATAAAAACCCATCGCGATACCGGGGTGGATCACAAACAGTGGAAACAATAAGAGAGCCGTGAGTGTGGTGGCGACAGAGACGAATGGGCTACCGTCAGTTGAGTAATGTCGCAGAGTACACGGCGGTGGGGCGGGGTAACTGAATCGGGAGAGAAACATCAATTTTCTCAAAACGTACTTTTTATCTCTCTGTTCACACTCAGGGCTTTCTACCCCAAATTATCGTTTATCGATTTTCAATTCTATTTCCCTTCTCAATCTTGTATCTCCTATATCTTCTCATTATATCTTCTATATCTTCTCACTGTCCATAATTTAGCCAGCCTCATCCGTTTTAAGGTCTTACGTCCATTTTTCTTTCTCGATTTTCAACTTCCTTCCCACGAATTACCCTATATTTCCCTCCACGACGCCCATATTTTTTTACTTCGACAATGCATAATGTGTTCCTGATACCAAAAGATATTTCCCGGGATTCACGAAACGAAGCTAAGACAAGGCGTACTCCTTCCACTAGCTACATGTCTTCAGTTATCACCATTTTATGCTAATACCCACCGTCCATACTGAATAGCCTACATGCATGGGCTTTTCATTTAGGACTCGTGTAATGGTATTTGTGATGGAGGGGAGGGGTTCAGGCATGTCGCTGGGTCTTGTAGGACGATGTGTGAAGTGTGTTATAACGATTTGAATTATGAAACCGTTCCCTGCGCCCTATTAGGATCGAACTCCCTTCTTTTCGAACAACAGATCACTTCCCTAGCCACCTGAACACCACCTCACCACGTAAAACAAAGTCATAGTGTCGTGTTTCCCCTTCCCGTCGCATCATGGCAACACTGGTCTCTTGTCCTCGCGTCTGAGTTGAAAATATGATCCACTCAAGGCGAGGTGTTGCCGTCGAGGCGCGGGAGGGCGAGACGATGGGATGGGGAAGGCGGAGGTCTGTATGTTTCTTGTGTGTGTGTGTGTGTGTGTGTGTTTTATTGAGCAAAATAGAACAAAAGACCATGATACAACGCAGTCTTATGTCTGATCTTTCTTTGTGACCTGTAGGGGACGTTGCTTAGGTAACCAAGGGGACGTTGCTTAGGTAACCGTTTAGGATATAGGTTTAGAAATGCGCCAGTTCCCTTAGATGAAAACAAAACGATTATAACCAGGGAGACTTTAACAGACAACTTCTCTCTCTCTTATTCCTTCCCCCAAGGCTTACCCCTTCCTCTCTTTTCTCCTCCCTTTTCCCCTCCCTCCCCCCGCTTCACGTATTTCCCCCACCCTTTCCTTCTTCCCAATATTTCTCCCTCCATCTCCTCCCATCCCTCTACCTCTCCTCCGGCTCTCCCAAATTTGTCTCCTTTTATTTCCTTCCTCTCTCCCCATTCCTTCCCTTTTCTGTCCCTCCCTTCCTTACCGCCTTCCCTTCCTATTCCCCCTCCCTTCCCTTCTTCTCCCCATCCATTCCCTTCTCTTCCCGTCCCTTCCTTCCTCACTACCCTCCCTATTCCCCCTCCCCTCCCTCCTCCCCATCCATTCCCTTCTCTTCCCGTCCCCTCCTTCCTCACTACCCTCACTATTCCCCCTCCCCTCCCTTCTCCCCCTCCGCCCCTCCCTTAGCCAACGCACCCCTCCCGACCCACCCCTCCCCCTGGCCGCCAAGCCGTAACTCCGGCCTTTGATGCCTCGCTATCAAACACCGACCCACAATACACTTTTCCGCCAGCCTGTTTTTTAACTTTGTGGCTGCGATTTAACAACTTTTTTCGTTTTAACTTTTATTTTAACTTTTTCCTCCGGCTGTTAGTGGCTATTAGGAGGCTTATATTTTATTTTGGCTGATTCCAGAGTTCTTTTTTTTAGCTCATGGAAACGCCCCATAGCTAATTCTCTTCTAAAGGGTAGACACAAATCTAGAAGGAAAGATGAAATACGTAAATCTGCCTGACTGGAATGGACAGAGCTGTCAACCAGTAAGTTAGAAAGATGAATGCTGGGGAGAAACCATTGTCCTACAGTGGATTATAAATGATGATGATGGTGATGATAATGATGACAACATTTCTCAGTTCAAAATGCAGTATACATGTCAGAAGAAGACTTAATTTGTCCTTGGAATGTTTCAGTTGCGATACGTTCAGTTACTCTCTGGGAGGAATTTTTTTTTTTTTTTTCCGACATATTCTCTTCTATAATGCGACCAAGGAATTTATACCTGAAATACGTCATCCATTTTCTATATTCATTTATATCTCCCTTGACCTGAATGTACATCTGAGAATAAAAAAAAAGTATATATACTTTTCAATAGCATGCGTCTCTGCCTACCAAAGTAACAGAGAAAACTTAAATCTGTGTAGCAAATCAGTATTGGTTGAGACGTTAATCAAATTCACATTTAAATATCAAGAATCGACAGTCTCCTAAAGTGCCTGACTCCAAGCATTCTTTAGAACAGTAATTTTGGTGAGATATGAGTCTACTTAGCACCTTTTCTTTAGCGACTGATTTTATCCATTACATTTTAAGAATCTACTGCATGTTATTTCGTTTTGATATCTACACAGTTTTCATCGACAACCTAAAAGGATTGAAGTGTAACATGGAGAATAAATCGCTATGGAAGAGGCGTTAAGAAAGTTCCAGTGTTAATCAGATTAAGGTCTTCCCTCCTAACGTTCCACTAGAAATGCCTCTTCCAAGAAACTTTCAGAGGAATGACCCTTCTCATCCCACTTCATGCTGTTCCCTTTCATTCACCCTCCCTCTCACTCTGCCCTCCACACTCCCTCACTGTTCTCACCCTCTCTCTTCCTCTCCCTCTCACCCTGCCCTCAATCTCCCTCCCACCCTGCTCTCACCCTCCTTCACCCTGTCTGGCACACTCCCTTACCCTTCCTCACCCTGCCCTACATCCTTTCTAACCCTCCCTCACTCTGTTCTGTACCTTCCTTTATTCTCCCTCTCCCCCTCCCTCTCACCTTTCCTCACCCTCCCTCCACGTTCCTCCACCCACTGCCCACTTCACTTGGGTTCAGATTCACCCTCACTCGTGCCCCCAGATTCGATGAAGTCTTCCCAGAATTACACTTCAACCAGGATGTTTGGCCATGTCGAGTGCTATTGTCCTCTCTCCACACGTCTCTCCATCTCCCCTCCACTTCCTTCCCTCTCCTCCTCCACATCTCTCTCTCTCTCTCTCTCTCTTTTGGGTACGGGATTACTGTATTGTGTGCGCTGAGTGAGGCACGGTTGGTGTCGAGAGAGTGTCATGGTAAGAGACGAATGTGCACGATAGCGAGGATGTGTGTGTGTGTGTGTGTGTGTGTGTGTGTGTGTGAGAGAGAGAGAGAGAGAGAGAGAGAGAGAGAGAGAGAGAGAGAGAGAGAGAGAGAGCAATTGCGCAGAAAGCTGATGCCTCTAGTGGAAAACGGTGGAAAAAACGAATCTAGTGTAGTGTCTAAGTAATATAAAAACCCCAGATTTTTCGCCTCAATAACACTCTGGCCACGTACGATTGTCGAAAAACGGATGAAAAAATTAGACATGGGAAAAATCTTCAGCATTAAGAAAATCAGCCTTTCCTTCAGCACTAAACTAGGTAGACAGAAAAACACAACAAAAGCAATAAAAATAGCAACAAAAACATGAAGAACTAATAGAAGAAGAATAAAAAGGAGAGGAAGATGAGGAAGAGAAGAAGAAGAAGAAGAAGAAGAAACGGAAGAAGATGAAAAGAAGTAAAGAATATGAAAAGAAAAAGAAGATAAGGAAAAAGGAAAAAGAGTATTCAAGCATCTTCTTTTACCCTTAAATATAAAACATCACCAGAATTTTATGATCTACAAATATTTCTCGTAAAAATTCCAGTGCAATATCAACAACAGCAGCAGCAACTCAGGGCACTCCGGTAGCCAAACAGCTTAACATTATAAGCTTAAAAGGTATGCTCAGCTGGTGGCCTAAGCTGAGGTATCTGGGCAGAGGAGGGAGAGGGAGATTGGAAGGGAGGAAGATAGGGAGACGAGAAGGGGTAGGAAGGGGAGGGAGAACGAGAGGAAGACAGGGAGGGGTGGAAGGGTAGGGTGAGCGGGAGGAGGGGGAGGAAGGGGAGGGAGAGAGGAAGGAGGAGGGGGAAGAAAGGAAGGGAGAGCGGGAGGAGGAGTAGGAGAGGGAGGGAGAGCGGGAGGGGAAAAAGGGGAGAGAATGAAGGAAGAAAGTGGAACGGAGACTGGAAGAGAAGAACAGATGTGAAATGTAAAGAAGAACAGATGTGAGAAGCAAAAAAATGAGAGACGCAAGAAGTGAAGAGAAGGGAGTTGAGGACAGGAGAAACAAAATTGAAGAGAAGAGAGGAGAGGAGAGAAGAGGAGAGCAACGCAGACGAAATGAGATGAAATGAGATGAGATGAGACGAAATGAAATGAGCGGAGAGCAGAGCAGATGAGATGAGATGAATGAAGCGAAATGAGATGAGATGAGATGAAATGAAATGAGATGAGTGAAGTAAAACGGAAAATGATTAAGTGAGATGAGATAAGAAGAGTGGAAAGGAAAGGAAAGGAATGGAAAAGAGAGACGAGTGCAAATCTCTAAGACAAGTTAAACAAAATATAAACAAGCGTCACTTCATCTCACCGAGCCTCAGCACTCCCTCGCTACAGCCGCGTCCTCCATCCCACACAAGCCCAAGGTGACTGAGGTGACGTGAAGCTTCAAAGACTCGCGGGGTTCGAGCAGAGGCGATGACCCACGAGGCAGCGTTCGAAGCAGTCCCATCGCCCTACTCAACTCTTGCGAAGCATTTTTCCCGGTTTCTACTGTATGGGGGTTCGCTGGCGGTTCAATATGCTTACTATGAGGCCACTGGTGCTCGAAATCATTACGGGATAGAGACTATTATGAACGAGATAAGATGAAACAAAGCTTAGGGTTAACGTAGTGATGCTGCATTTGCTGTTTGAATTAATACGGAACTCTCTGCTTTGTTTTCTCTTTTGATATAATGATTTGGGCAAGATGTCTACTAAAAAACAAACACTAACCTGAAGAACAGTGTTAAGAAAGATGCAAGGATAACGCGGACAGATTTTAATAACAATAATAATAATGATAAAAAAAGATGCTACATTCCAGTTTTGTGCTGTGTTCCAGTACTGTGCTATTGGTGCCTGTGGTGTGATATGACAGTGATGTAACCTGAGTCGGCCACCTGGTTATATAGATGCCACCGCATGAAGTCGCCTCTTTCCCCACGCTGGGTTCCAAACCGTTCTTCTGTAGTTATCTCTTCATTTGTTGTTATGTTCTCTCCAGCACTGCGTAACAGTGCAAAACAGTGATGCAGACCTACCCGTATGTCCAATTTACTAGCTCAAGAAAATAAACATGTTGAGAAGATCTTGTATTGACGTTCAGCTTCATGGTTTGCCGGAGACGAAACTTTGGTACAAGTCCATTCCAACTTCGTGTTTACTTTCCCGGCTGTAGGTCAATGAGTAAAACACAATACACAGGCCCCGAGGGAGTTGCAAGTCCAGAAGAAAATTGTCAGTTGGTGTGGGCAGCTGAGAAAGAGATACAGACATAGTCCAGAGGGTTGTCTTTGTTGTTTCTCAAGCCTAGTCTCTCTAGCCAAGCAGACCTGTCGAGCACAGGTAAGCAACTGCTTCAATGGGACTTTTCTACTGGTACGGTAGAATACGAGCACCATGTAGTGACCTGGCACTCCCTTGTGACAGACTTCTCGCAAGGGTCGGACCAGGGTCTTCCCCACGACGAGGTGCGGGGAAATATGAGGTTTGGCTCCAGGGTGGAAGCTGCAACTGCTTAGCTCCACCTAGGATGCACAGCACCACCATGTGTGGACTCCTAGTCAGCACCGAAGTCAGCGACGAGTCTAGAGAAAGTATACAGTGTGAAAAAGACGGCTGAGAAGGAGTGGCAGGAAAACAGTCAAAGGAGTGGAAGTGAATGACTTGTCAGTTGATGCAAAGAGAGTGATTATGGAGAAGTTCAGTAAGTGAAAGCATATCACGCTGAAAAATCCTGCTGAGATGTGTCAAACAGTTTAGACCGTGAAAGTATACCACAAGGACAATACTGTAAAGCTGAGAAGGAGAGGTATGGGGATAGTTTAGAGAGTCAAAGTACAAATATTACAACTGCCAACTGGTACACGGAACTGAGGAGAAGTATGGACAGTACCCACAGAATGATAACGTAAATATTGTCAGTGGATGAAGACATCTGACATGAAGAGATATGGAGATTGCCTAGAGAGTGGAATAATAACCGTCAGTCGGTTTCGTGGTCGGGAAAATGTAGGAAGCAGAGTCAGAAAGGGGGACGAGGAGACATAAATGACAGGAGAAATAAAAAATATAACTGAAGACAAACAGACATTTTGATGGGAATGAAACAGTCCGAGAAAATCCTGCCAAAAAACTTGCTGGGAGAAAAGCTTGACCCGCAAAAGCGATTGGAACTCCAGAACGCCATCAACTCCGAAGATTAATATAACTGGGGACTTTATCTTGGCTTAGGCTTGAGGCAGAGGCAGAAAGCAATTGCCAGAGAAATGCAAACCTTCCAAAACCTGTGATTGCTCGAAACGCTAGAGGGATTCTCGGACAAAATTGCCAAGAACTTTTTGGCCAGACTTCCACTGATGCAGTTTTTATATGACTCCTGTTAGCTCTAAGGAATTACTGGATTAAATGGCAAGGAGGTTCGTGGACTAAATTTCTGAGGCGTAATTTGCATGTGGTTCTTATTAACACTAGGGAATCCTTGGGCAAAAGTCTTATTACATTCAGGAATCGTCCGACAAAAAGCAGTGGCATAAAGGAATCGTCCGACTTAAGTCCAGCGATTGATAGAAATCGCCGGACAATACTCAGTGATGAACAGGAATCCTTGGATAAATATCTAGTGATGCAATGTGTGCTTGGCTCCTGTTAACTCATGAAAATTCTTGGACAAAATTCTAGCGATATACAGGATTTTCCAGACAAAATTTCAGTGGTATTATTTGCGTGCAGCTGGTGTTATGAGGGAAGCGGCAGATACCTCAATTTGCATGAGCTGTGGCCCACTAATGACCTGGTATGATATCATGTCCATAAGTTTGATGAGTCTGGGCGGTGGGGACAAGGTGGGGAAGACTCTGTGTATTAGTTTATGGAGATATTATGATGATGGGGGAAAAAGTGATGATATATTATGATCGTGGGGGTAAAGATGAGGAGTGGCTCTGGTGGATTTTTGGAAGAAATCTGAACGTGTGATAATAAGTGGGTGAATATTAAAATTATGGGGAGAAATGGACAAAGAATCAAACTTGCAGCATTTAGTATATTGTTTTATACCTAGGGAAAAACTGAGGAATATTGTTGAAACATTTTAGGCTATTTGTCATTGCGGGAAGTTAAATGAGTTTCGGAAAGAGGAGCGGTGTGGAAAATAATGTAGGAGCAATTACACAAACAGACTTTAGGATAATTATATACCGATCGTGAGATGAAATAAAAGAAATACAATGACAGACTAAGGAAATATTCTGATTACGAAGAAAGAAGCTGGCAGATGTGTAGAAATATTTTTAACGCGAGGGAAGAAGTTGACGGATATTTGAAAATGTCTTGTTCGTGAAGGAATAAGTTTACATTTTTCCCATGCATTTTGATCCTGAGGGAAGTTCAACAGTTTTAGGAAGTCATTGGACACTGAGAGTTTATGACGTCAGATTTCAGATGTATAACAGTGAAGCGAAAAATTGTTGAATGACACTGGTAAGTTATTAGACAAACAGTATTTAATGGAGAGGGAAAAAGTGAGGAGTCAGTCTATGCTCTCTGTCTGTACATCTCTCTCTCTCTCTCTCTCTCTCTCTCTCTCTCTCTCTCAACGAGTTAGCTTCTGCCGTTTGTTCTCAGACTTATTCTCCCATGACCATAACTCTTCATAAAGCTCCCGTTATATCCTGTTACAAAGAAATGAGGTGAAAAGAGAGGCGGTGAACAGGACTGGAAATAAAATAGAAACGAGAGAGAGAGAGAGAGAGAGAGAGAGAGAGAGAGAGAGAGAGAGAGAGAGAGAGAGAGAGAGAGAGAAATCGGTTAAACTTAGAGAACGAAAAGCCACACCCAAGCTGAATAAAATCGTCTGAATGATGCATGAATGAAATAGTAAAGATTTTTCTCATCTTGAAAGGGTTACTATGGACTATTTTTACTCCTGAAGCGACGGAAATCTGCCCTGAATCTGAAATAAAATCGTCTGAAGGAAGCAGTAACGAAATAGTCAAGATCTGTACGATTTCTTAATATGATGATGATGATGATGATGATTGTGTGAAGAGGCTTAATTTCGTCTCGTATCCTCTCTCTAAGGTCTACGACATATCACTCGGCATTCTCGATCTCTGTCTCTTATCTCTACGTCTTCTCGATCTCTGTCTCATATCTCTACGTATTCTCGACCTCTCCTTCGTGTCGGATTAATTTTTTACCCACTAATAAAATCCCAACCTCATCATGGGCCTGTAGAAGACTTGATCCTCTTTCCCCACATTATTAATTCCCTCTCCTAAGTCTCTCTCCTCTGAGTCTCTCCTTGTTTTCTCTCCTTTAACTCCTCCTCCCTCTCAGACCTTCCTCCTCCTCCTACGACCTTTCTCCTCCCCGCCTCCACTCCCCAACTTATCTCTTCCCCTAACTTCTCCCCATAACCTAATGTCCTCCTTCTCCTCTCCTCAGACCATTCCCACCCACATAGCCCATCTCCTCCACCAACCTCCAATCGTCATCCAACCTCCTACCTCCCCCTACCCCTTCCCCCTTATTTTACCTTCTCACTTTCCTCCCCCTCCACCATCCTACCTTCTCTTCTTAGCCTTCACCTATAGTTCATCTCCCTCAATTTCCCCTCCTCCCAAAACCTAGCTACATCTCTTCTCCCTAATTTTATCTCCTCCCTCCCTCCCCCTCCCCCACCTCACCTACTCCGTCTTCTCTCCCTCTCCCTCTCCCCCTTACACATACATCACCCCCTCTCATATCTTCCACGCGGAGAGCAATCGCCCCGCCAGACGCCCTTCGAGTGTCCCGAGGGAGGGCCTTACTGCATGTCTAGGTGCTGCAAAGGGAGATTGAGTGCAGGGAGAAAAAGATACTCTCCCTCGCTCTGTCTGTGTCTATCTGTGTTTTCTGTTTGTGTATGTGTTTGTCTGTCTGTCTTTCTGTCTGACTGCCTGTGTCTGTCTGTCTGTCTCTCTCTCACATTCTTTTTTTTTCATTTTTTCATGACACTTCCTTTTCTTCTAGTCGTTTCAGCTTCCCCTCCTCCTCCTCCTCTCTCTCTCTCTCTCTCTCTGTTTAGGGTGATTCCCGTCCCCTCTCCCCTCTTTCATCATCATCATCACCAACACCCTTCCACCACACCCTACAATCCCTCTGTCATTTCCCCTCCGCTCATCCCTTCTATCCTTCCCCACGCTTGGCTAGTTTCCCCTCACTTTCCCCTCTGTACTTCTCTCTCTCTCTCTCTCTCTCTCTCTCTCTCTCTCTCTCTGTTCACCCCTTCCCATTATGCATCTTAATTTTTTTCTTTAGCCTGAGAACAGATTTTTAATTTTCTTTCTTTGGTTTAATTAAATCTGAAGGAGTATCATAGCGAGGTCAGACTTCTTTACTTCTCATCTCGTGTTCTAATAATAATAATAATAATAATAATAATAATAAAACGCTTGCCACTCTCATTAGATTTTTCAGGTTTTATAGTAAGGAAAGGGACGCCTTCATGATGGCCATTCCATAACACACACACACACACACACACACACACACACACACACACACACACACACGCCTCTACACAATTTTACATGCATGTGAAGGAAATGCACAGACAACTTCATTCATCCCATGTCGCTAGTGTTGTGTCCCGCCCCCTCCCCCCCTCTCCACACACACACACACATTATGCATACGTATTCACAGATTCGGCCAAAGAAACGAGAAAACATTGTTGCCTCGCTTTTCAGAATTTGCATAATTAATGTACGCTGTCTGTTTCCCTGACGTGAGAGTGAGTGGAAGGGAAGGACACGAGGAGAAAGGAATGAATTATGGAGAGAGAGAGTGTGGGACAGGGAAGAAATGGGAGCTGAACGAGTGATACACACACACACACACACACACACACACACACACACACACACACACACACACACACACACTTTCTTTCCTTCTCTCTTTCTCCTCCTTTCCCATTTCCTTCTCCCCTCCCTTCTTTCCCTCTCCCTTCCCTTCTCTCTTTCTCTCCTCCTCCCTTCTCTCCTCCATCTTCTCATCCTTCTTCCCCTCTCTCCTCTCCCTTATCCCCCCCCCTCTCTCCCCCTGCCTTCTTCCCTCTCGCTGACATCGGAAAAAAGAAAGCCAAGACAGCCAGTCAAGCCAAAGTGACGTCTGAACATAGGCGAAGGGATTTTTTCTGGGGTCTTGGAAGGGAAGGTATGGAAGGTAGAGGGAGACTAGGTAGAGAAGGTGGAAGGGAAGGTGGAAGGGGAAGGCAGGGAAGGTGGAAGGGAAGGTGGAAGGGGAAGGCAGGGAAGGTGGAAGGGGAAGGCAGGGAAGGTGGAAGGGGAGGTAGACAGGGTGGACAGGGAAGGATTGAACAGTCTAAGATGAATAGGATGGTCAGGGAACAGCAAGAATAAACTAAGAAAAAGGTTAAGACAAGGTTAGAAAATTCCACTACATGTTCTGAGCTGAAACTTTAAAGGGAGTTACGTCATAGCACGGTGCTGGAGAGGGAAGCCTTCACGTGGTGGCACCGACATAACCTGACAGCTCCAATGACTGGGTATATAATCGCCTCTCAGCACCCTATCTATGCCACGAAAGGGGGATGGTGGACTGCAGGAGAGGGGCATCATCAACCTGCAGTCTACTGAGTTCACGTAGGTTTATCTGGCGCTACAACTGACAAGGGAACTGTATTAATAATTCAAAGATAATCAAGGTTAGGATTGCAATGATAACTCTCCTCAAATGAAAGACAAGAGAGTACAATAAGTAGAATCGCTCACAAAATATTAGCCTTTGTGTTCGCTTGCCACTGTATTATAAATCGTTTCGGGGAAGAGATTAGGTACTCCTGGTAATTTTGTGGGTTACAGAAGGACAATATTTAAACACTGAGGGCTCCATGCTAGATTGACAGTGAAGCTCTCTAGCACCTCTCCCTTAATAATAAATATTTTGCTTGTTAATCTTATCACACACACACACACACACACACACACACACACACACACACACACACACACACATGAATTCCGATGTTTTGTCCCCAAAGTCCAGAAATGCATTTGCCGCTTCATTATTTCGGTCAGGCGTAAAATTGGAGTCTGAAAAAAATATTATGAGCGGCAGTGAGGGTGGGTGTGGGTGTGGGTGTTGACATGGGTGTGGATGTGGGTGTGGAGAGATGGTATGGGTGTGAGTGAGGGTGTGGCTATGGGTGTGCGTGTGGGTGTGAGTGTGGGTGAGAGAGAGAGAGAGAGAGAGAGAGAGAGAGAGAGAGAGAGAGAGAGAGAGAGAGAGAGAGAGAGAGAGAGAGAGAGAGAGAGAGAGAGAGAGAGAGAGAGAGAGAGAGAATACACTTGATTTTCTGATGCTGTAAATCAGTTCTGTCGTGTTTTTTCTTTCTTTCTGGACCTTACCTCTCCCCATCCTTAGGTCGGAAAAAGGAGGTCCGTATGATAATGATAATGATAATAATAATAATCATAATAATAATAATAATAATAATAATGATGATGATGATGATGATGATGATGATAATGAAAGTGGAGAAAAAGAAACAAGTGTGGAATGTATATAAAAAAAGAAGACAGAAGAACAACAAGAGTGGAAATGCATTCTGTCCACCTTCATCTCACTTTAGGGACGAGGGAGGTGGGGGGTAGGGAGGTAGGGGGTTGGGGGCGGGGTGTAGGGGGAGGCGAGACTAAACAAACCCCCCCAAAATACAGAAATAGCCGGGCTGCCCAAAATAGCCACCATATGTTTGATTCTTCTACAGGCAGGAGACAGAAGTGGGTCAAAGGGACAGCAATTAGTGGATGGGGACGTGAGTAGACCCCCTGAGGTGTTGAGGGAGGATGAGGGGCTCAGGGGGGATCAGGGGGGAGGGAAAGGGTCTTAGGGGGGCGGGAAGGGGTTTCAGGGAGGCTTAGAAGGGGGGTCATGAGACTGGAAGAGGAAGGAACAACAAGGAAGACGTCGAGAAAGAAAGGAACATCAGAAGAGAAAGTACTGTACGAGAGTCAAAGAGGGAGTTGGGGGAGATTCGAGAAACGAGATACAATAGAAAGGGCTGAAAAAAAAAAATATGGAGGATTTGTATAAAGGGAGACAGGGAAAATGGAACAATAAGGGAGGTGGTGTCATAAAAGGAAGAAAAAAAAATAGAAAAAGATGAAAAGAAGGAGTTTGAGGGAACCAGAGAAACAGAAAATACAGGGATGGGTTGAAAAGAAGAAGGAACACATGGAGGAGACGTCAAGAGAAGAACGTTGCGAGCCGAATGACAAGCAGAGGGAGTAGGGGGAAATATGAGAAACAGGAACACACACACACACACACACACACACACACACACACACACACACACACACACACACACACACAGGGCCGACTAAAATGTCCGCTGTGTCAATTAGTGGGCGAGTTTCGAGTGTCCTCCCTGGTCGCTCTGTTTACCTCTTTTATCACGGTGTGCCCTGCTCTCTCTCTCTCTCTCTCACACACACACACACACACACACAACCCTCCCCCACCCCACACACACATACGCAGCCCCCATCCCCTGTTTCTATATCCAGCTGCTGAAAAACGTATATATATTGAATTTCCGTGTAGGGGCGAGATGTAGAAATGGTGGGCTGTCAGAAAAAGGTTGGTGGCTACAACGAATGGCACTCTGAGGTATCAAATATACATTTCTTGACTCGGAGGGGAAAATATTACAAGTTAGGAGGCAATAATAAAAGGGAATAGGGTAAGAAAACAGAGATAAAAGAAATAGTGCTTTACTAAACCTAAGATTTGGTATACGTTATTCTTAGTTTTGTTGTTGTGGCGCCAGGGTCATCTCTACGTTGACCCCGGTGGACTACAGGCTTAAGTTGTCCATCTCCTGTAGTCCACCAGGTTATATGGATGCCACCACGTGAAGGCCCCCTCTCCAGCACCCTCTCCAGTTCAAAGTTCGGTGCAGAAAGTTACATATATGTCTTAAGGAACTCATTTGTAATAGCTGTTGGAGGGAATCACAGATAATTCGTCAGTACATTTGTATACCTCTTCCATTTTGTAATTAGGTGCTGGTGAGGGACGCCTTCGTGTGGTGGCGTCAATATAGGCCGGTAGTTGGGCTGCCCGGTTATACTAATATCCCACTGCTTACTTTCCATCCCTCAACAGCAGGATGGTGAAATACACAAGGGCAGCTCAAGTCTGCAGTCCACTGGGGTCACGTTCAGATGAGCCTGGGGTTACTACTACTACTACTACTTTATAATCACCAGGTGGGCCAGACGAATAAGATGAGACACTTGCTGTAAAGTAGAAAGCACCACTGAAAACGAGGTGAGGGGGAACGACGATAAAAGTGAAACGAGGGAAGGAAAAAGTGGAGCTTAGTAACGATCAAGGGGGCGACGGTGGAGGAAAAGAAGTGTGAGGTGAAGTGGGAGTGTGACGGTGACGCGGGATTGTGGTGCCCCAGGGAGGAAGGGGACAAGAGAGCAGCACAAGAAGTATTATGGGGAAAAGAGGATTACCGTGGCCGAGAGAGACTTACAGAGGAAAGGAAAGTCGGTGAGAGGAGCAGAAGGCAGGTTTGTGTGAGTAAGGGGTGGGAATAATTAATAAGCGATGGGATGGTGGAGTTTGGGAAGAGGGAGGGAGTAGAGGTAGGTTTATGTGTGATGTGGTAAGACAGGTGTGTGTGTGTGTGTGTGTGTGTGTGTGTGTGTGTGTGTGTGTGTGTGTGTGTGTGTGTGTGTGTGTGTGTGTGTGTGTGTGTGTGTGTGTGTGTGTGTGTGTTAGCCTGTAATAATTATCAGCACCATTAGGAATCCGCTACTAGATACAAATAAAAAGAAATATAATGCAGATTTCAATGCACTAAAAAGAAAGATAGAAAAAGTGTAAGTAGTAGGTCAACAACAACAGAAATGGCTTTACTTTAGCCCTTTTATACGAGAGGTTCCTATATAAATAAAGTCGAATGATATTATTGATCGTAACACAGATAAGGTGGGAAGTAGTCTAGGTACACACATAGATAGATAGTTACGGTACTGAAAGGGAAAATGTTATATGATTTTGAAATATGATGTGGTATGAAGGTACTAAGAATGAAAACAAAAATTATAATATTGCTGAATTGACTGGGTGTTACATCCTGTCCTAAAAATTCGAGATCAATGCCACACTAGGGTCCTCTGTGAATCATTCCTCTATTACCAGCATTTGTCCTTGGCGTGATTCGTGCCCTCAGAGTCCCGCCCCACAAACACGGCTCAGAGAATACGGCCAAACTTCGTCCAATAACAAATCGACAAAGTTCATCTGCCCACCGGGATTCGATCAGGAATGGGAAACTACGGTTGTCCAAGTTTTGTGAATGGTGGGAGGCGCTGATGTGTTTGTGGCAGGTGTTGTGGTGCTGGTGGTGACAGGCGTTGTGGTGGTAGTGGCAGGGTGTTGTGATGGTGGTGGTTGGGTAATGCTGTGATGGTGGCAAGGCACTGAGTAGTGACAGGGTGCTGTGGTGGTGATGACAGGGTGTTGTGGTGGTAGAGTGCTATGGTGTTGGTACCTCGATAGCCTACATAAAAAATAAAATATCGTAGTCACATCTATCTTTACTCAGCAACGCTTTCTCGCTCCTTTGGAAGTGCTGATATTGCATGACCCCTATGTCACGTCCACACCAAATGTATACTGTCGCGGGCGGGAGTTTTGCATTACTGTAATCCACGGAAGCTCTCGCCCGCACCCGCCCGCGTTCAGTGCGGCCACTTGTTGGGGTGACAGGGATGTGAAACTCCTGACAGCACCCGTCCTCGCAAGGAAGCAGTTGGTGTGGATGCAGCCTTGCTCGTGTTACTGTCTCACACAACACACCATTACCACTCCCTCCCCTCTTCCTCTTCCGTTAGAAGCTTAACACTAATGGACACGATTCTGAATATTTCATGATGACCTCGCCTACACAACAAGTTTCCAGCAACCTCCACATGGACTGACATAGTAAAAACACCTTAAATTCTGCATAGATTTCCCAGATGTAAAGCTGTGACATAAATGCGTCTGTGGATTTAATAGCATGAAATCCAGATCTATATAGAACCAGACCCCTCAATCCTGGAGTTGGTGGCTTCAAACAAATCGCGTTCCCGTTGCCCTGCCCTCAGCCATCATGCAATCCTTTCTACATCGTACATCAGTCTAGTTCATATACATCTCCACTACGTCCCTTCACCTCATCCTCGATTTCCTCCTCCTCCCGTATTGCTCTACCTCATCCACGTACCCTTCCCTAGTCTATCTGAAAAGTAACAAAATAGGGGAACAAAGAACCGCCTCTTATACAGCGATTTTTTACAGATTTGCTCTTAAACAGTTTAAATCAAGACTGATAAAGTGGCGGACTAAATTTAGAAACCATTTTGGCTGCCTTTGCTCTACATCAGATTTAGCGAAGTAATATGAGACAGAAGACCGACACAAAGTGGGTGTGGGTTGCAGAAAGGGGAGGAAGGGGAACAGGAGAGGGGGTAATGGGGGGAGAAGGAAAGAGGAGAGAGGAGGGGGAAGGAGAGAAAGGGAACGAGGGAGGAAAGGCGACAGAGTAGGGAAGGGGAAGGGTACGATGCGAGGAAAGAGGAGAGTAGAGAAGAAGAGGGAGGGAATAGGAAGGAGTGATGAAAGGGGAGGGGGAGGGAAAGGGAGGGGGAGAGTGGTAATGTAATAGGGGTGTCAGGTGGTGGCGTCACAACCAGTAATGGCCTCATTAGGGGATGCATGGAAGGGTGAGGGAATCATGGTAAGGATGGGAAAATCATGGTAGGGATGGTGAAGTCATGGTATGGGGCAGGCACTCATGAAAAAGAGAAGCATGGTGGGGTGGGGGACTTGTGGTAAGGGGTGGGGACTAGGGAAGCATGACAGGGTGGAGAATCATGGTATAATTGGGGAGACCTATGGTTAGAGAAGCAAGGTAGAGTAGTTAATTAATGCTAAGGGATAGAAAATCATGGTAGGGGGAACTTGTGGTAGAGGGGAGCTTATGTCAGAAGTGAAGGAGTCATGGTAGGATTGAAGACTCATGGTACAGGCGGGGAGGTATGGTAAGAATGATTCTTGGTAGGGGTGTGGAAGCATGGTGGGTATCGGGAACTCATGGCAGACTCGATAAATGCATTTTAAGATGGTGGCTCGTATGAAGATATTTACAGTGGAATAAAGTTTACCTAAATATCAAAGACTTCACACAGATAATTTATTCCATATCAAACCATTCTTTTAATAGTTTTCATGTTTGTTTTCTATCCCATAACCACACATGACAGTCTGCACACACACAGTATTATTCCACCTCGAACCACTTTGAAGTAGTTTGCAGTTTTCAGTCTCATATCGCTTACCAAATTATCAAAGCCTGCACGTGCATAAATTACTCCAATGTCAAATCACTCTGAAAATACATAATTCTTTCACACGCCACATGTCTCTTCAGCGGTGGGTGTCTCCTTAAGGGTTCTGTCCCTCAGGTGGGCTCGTCTCCTGGTATGACTGACGCTTCCAAGGCCTCCAGTCTAAAAATAGAGCTCTGAAAAGTGTGTGAATAGCTGAGACGTGCTGGAGGTTCTGCTGCGTGTGTCTGCTGTTGTTAAGGAGCTGAGTGGCCTGTGTTGCTTCAGTGTGTGTGTGTGTGTGTGTGTGTGTGTGTGTGTGTGTGTGTGTGTGTGTGTGTTGTATCCATTCATCTTAAAATTATCCACTTCTGTGCTTCCATGATAAGACTTTTATCTTTCTAAGCAGTCTCCCTAAAACCTCTTTGCAGTCTTTCGAAATTTAGATTTATGTTCTGTACGTTTTTCCTAAAAAAAAAAAAATAAATAAATAAATAAATAAATAAATAAACAGACAAGCTAACCATAAAATCGACATTTTAACTACTGCTTGGGCCAAAACACGCACACTGAAATCAGACATTATTTAAAAACAACACGAACCAAAATCCTAAATCCTCAACATAAGCCTTGTCATATAACTTAATTCGAGGATGTCAGGAAGAAACGAATAAATCCCTGAACTGATTCGGATGAGTAACGACACAAATCAATGGCAATTAAATCCACTTAGACCCACAGACCTTGAATTTGTCTCTCTGTTAGCTTGTTTTTGTTTTTTCTTGGAGGGAACATCTTGCGGGTGTCTGGCCACTGCTTCCTTCTTCCTTGCATAAAAAAAATAAAGGTTAACCATTCAAACAGAGCAACTCATACATATCTTCTATTTTTTTTTTTTTTTTTAATAGTAGTAATGTATTGAAGGGGTTCATGAAGGCTATGTCTAACTCTGCAGTTCTAGAAGTCTCTCCCAAACTAAAATCCTCTAGAAAAAAAAAAAAATCAATACAGGCGCACTCGGTCTGAAAGGGTTAACCTCCTCGGTACAGAGATAAAAAAAGAGTTTGGAAGTGAAGCAAAATTTAGACGAGGGAAATCCAGAGCGAAATACAGCGAGTTAAAAATGGACGCAGCATTATAAATCACACTCAGGGACGTCACTGGAACGGCGAGGAGAAACAGAACGAGGCAGACGCGGAAGGAGTATGCAAATGTAATATAAAGTCAGCACAGAAAATCCTGAGCGAAATACGATAAGGCGCAAGTATCGTATCGTACTGTATTGCATCGTATTGTACTGCAGTGGCCGGCTTGTGAAGTGAAAAGATTATGCAGATTATATATACGTTCGGCAAAGAGAGTATATAGCGCGGTACAAGAAGGCGGAAGTGACAAGAATGCTGAGAATAACGCTGCCGTGGAAAAAAATATACATAGCGAAATATACTGAGGCAGAAGTGGAAAAAAGAGCATGTAATTTAAGAATGCAATTATGTATGTATTGTTGGGGCCGCCTTGCACAGTGCACGCGCTTGACATGACAGAGGTATAAAACAAAAAAGGAGGAAAATAAGTTAAAAGTCGACATAGGAAAACACCCAGCAAAATAACAGAAAAAAGCAGCGAAAAAAGCTGATAAGTTACAGACACGCTCGACACAGAAAATCGAGATATAAATAAGATGTGCCTATAGTCAACACACACACACACACACACACACACACACACACACACACACACACACACACACACACACACACACACACAGCAACGAAGAATAAAACCGACACAGAAGGAAAAATGTTTGAAAATGTCAACATGGGAAAATCAGAGCCAAATACACCTTCCTTCAAGCCCCAGTGAAGGCGGGTTGGGGGGTCAATGGGGCGTGTGTTAAATATGTAAATAGGCGGGAGAAACACCGTAGCTCCAGGGGATTTTCTTTATGGAAATTGAAACGCTGGAAGGAACGGCGCGGCATCGGGGGTTATATTCTCTGGGAGGCCCCTCGATATATGTGAAATTAGGAGAAAGGATGGGAATTATGGGTGGGGTGGAGAAAATTAGGTGGGCGACGGGAGATGTGGGTAAAATGGTTGGAAACGTATGGGCAAGATTGTGGGAAGTTATTTTATTTTAATCACGCTGCCTCCTGACGATTTTATTCAGGTTAGGTGAAGCTGTGGACAGGAAGAATTAAGATACAGACCTTTTTAATCCCTCTCAATATTTGGGTGCTTTCCTACACAAGAACTAAATCAGGGTGAGGTCCTGGGATTGAAGGGGTTAGGCTAGCAATGAGTCAAGCTTCATTACCCCTGTCCTGAGTTACGAGGCCCTGCATCACCTAAGCATCCCACAAATTAACGCTAGTGTTAGCCAGGGGGAGTGATTAATGCTGGACGGGGATATATGTATTATTTACCCGTTTAATGGTAGGGAAAACGCAATAAAAGTAAAAAAAACGTACATTTCTCTATAACAAATAAATATCTAAAAGGCCTTCCATCACCCCAGCATCCCACAAATTAAATGCATTGTTAGCCAGGCCAATGATCAAAAATTTCCCGCGCTGTACGTGTTGTTTAGCTGTTTAATGATGGGGAAAAGTCTGTACCATAAAATTAGGCATGTTTTCTACAATATATATATTTCAGACGGCCTTGCATTACCCTCAGCATCCCCCAAACTGACGTCATTGTTAGCCAGGCCCCTGATTAATGATGTGCCTCGCTGTACGTGTTGTTAAACTAATTGGTGGTGAGGAAGCGCAGTATAATAAAAAAATAATAATGTTTTCTATATTATACAAGTTATTTTTTAGAAGGCATTGGATCTCCCTCAGTATCCCAGAAATTAATGCCGTGTTTGCCAGGCCTCTAATTGCTGCCAGATGTATTTTTTAGCTGTTTAGTGATGTGGAAAGCGCAGTGTAGGAGAAACTGTGAAGTTTTCTATTTACAATGGAAATTAATATGGATACTTATTCAGTGACGAATGCTGAGAGTGAATTCACAGTTTGACAGATAAGTAAAAAGGGACGGACTGAGCTGGAGAACTTTTTTAATTACACGACGTACTTTTTCGCAGATAAAAGATGAACTGCTTGTGGAAGGGGGATGAGGTATATACATGAAGGTCTTGATACGAAATAAAAGGACCAATCACATACCCTAGCCATTCGATTTATCACTGGGAAAAAGAGTTCGGATTATGATAATGAAGCTCTGGACAATAAACTGTTAAGGAAGAAAGGCTAAGGAGCTTCAATACGGTTCATGGTTTCCTTTCTCTAGCACGCCCTTCCAATGTTTATATAAAAGTCTACGCACAGTCAACACCTCAGTACATAAACAAACTTCAAGAACAGGATACTGAAGATGCTGCTCGACTGGCAGGGTTTGAAAGGAGGAAGGAGGCTGGAGGGAAGGCAAAGGGTGATAGAATCTTCCCTTAACGCCAGAGGGAATTAGTCTTCAGTGTTTCTTGAGGGCGACTGTATCCCTGTCTCTAAGTTTGAATCTGATTTTGTCTGAGGGGCTGTGTACCTGATGGGAAAGGAAGGTAGAGGGAAAGCAAAGAGAGACAGAATATTCTTTTAGTGCGAGAGGATTTTTTTTTTTTTCTTAATGTGTCTGACTCTGGGTATAGTCTTAGCAGCCTCTTCCCTACTTTATACCATACACCTCCACATGTCACCACTTCGGTATTAACACTCACCGTCCATACTGAATACAAGCTAGGGATCTCTCATACAGGACCGGTGTATTGGTGGCTGGGTAATGTTAAGAAAGGTGGCATCTTCGAAACTACCTTTGGCTCTGGTTTTGTCAAGGGGGAAAGGTAGATGAGATTGGAAGGTAGAGAGGGAATAGTCTACAAGCGTGTATCATAAACACACACACACACACACACACACACACACACACACACACACACACACACACACACACACACAGCCCCCCCAAACACGGTAATAAATAACGTAATAAACACAGCCAGCTCGCCATTACGCTTGACCTGCCTAATTCACCGCACGCAACAACTCCATTATATTGACACTAAAACTTCATTAAACGCTTCAGTCATGATGTTAATAATGGATTGATGCTTTTTCCTTTTTTTATATCATTTCCCATTTTTTTTTTACTTCATTACCCAAAATAGAATGGTTGGCCGAAAAAAAAATGCCTATTAATTTCTCCTCTCTTCTGTGTTTATATTTGGCTGACCAAGCTAATGCCTATAATTTATTAACTTTAACCTGGCCCAAAATTTTCCTCCTTTAGCAGCTTATTTCGCGTACCTCAATGGCAGAAAAAGGCAATACTGTGGCTATATATCCTATCCACAACACTTCTTCGTGACTAGCACCATATTCTAGTGTTAATGTATTGTTATAACTCGGCAATGAAGTTGGAGAGATGGGAATTTTAGGCCAAGGTAAAATGAACAGAGTATTATAATAATGAGGAGTCTTTGCTATGAGCTGACTATGGCGTGAATCGAATGTAATAAAACGAAAAATAAAAAGAAAAATAAAGATTCGGAGTGAGAGGGACGCTGAAAAAAAAAGTTTGTGGAAAGAGTCAGGAAGAAAAAAAAGGAGATAACGATAAAAGAAAGTGTCGCTTGTAGTAGTTAAAAAAAAATTCCCTAACGCTGAGACACAGAAAGTATAAGTGGAGAGAGTTGAGACACAGAAAATTAAAATGCATAAACAGATCTAAAACGAAACCAGAGAATGAGGAAGTAGTTTTGGGTGGCGTGCCGTAAACTTTGTCTCTCATAAACGTAATTCATTCAACTTCAGAACGTGTTGGCAACTTTCGTCTCCCCCCACAATTTCATTCCGGAGAATTAACCCTCTGTTCAACTCCTTGCCAAGTTTAACAAGTAGGGAAAGAGCTTTTGACAATTAACGCAGATTTTTTCCAGCTTAGAATTATAGTTTGTCTGTGGCCACCCCTTACGGAGGCATCTGGCTGTAGATAGATAGATAGACAGACACACAGATAGACAGACAGATAAAAAGGTAGACAGACAGATATATAAATTATTTCAACAGAAGGTGGGGGTAGTAGAGCAGAGATGATACTGGACGAACAGTTTTACGAAAGGAAGGGAAAAGAAGAGGGAGTTCAAAGAAAGAGAGAAAGAAATGAAAGAAAGGAAAGAAAGAATGAACGAAAAACGAAAGACAGGTAGACAGAAAGAAAGAAAAAGAAAGAAATGTAGACAGAAAGAAAGAAAAAAAGAATGAAAGAATGACAGGTAGACTGAAAGAATGAAAGATGAGAAATGGGAGAGGAAATAATAATCGCAGCTATACATCTGGAAGCCTGGTAGCTCTGTATTACCTCATTATGACCCGGAAATGACGTCACAAGAAAGGAAATGACGTCACAAAGAAGGAAATGACGTCACTAGTGTTGATGGTGGTGGAGGCGGTAATGAAGACTCCCAGGGCAGTCAGTGGGGGTCATTTGTGTGAAGGGATTTTTATTAATATGGAAATAGTAAAGGAAAATATATATATGACATGTATTCCTAGCTAAGTCAGAAATGTATATCGTCAGAATAGGCCAGACGAGTAAATTCTTCACGAACACACGAGTGGATATAATTACAAGTTAAAAAATACATATCCAGTTAAACGCAATAATATAGGAAGCTAAATTTTAATAGGATGTAGATATGAAGTATTACACGGTGAGAATATTCAAAGGAGCTGGGAACATTTGAAGGAAGAAGGATAAAACAGCTGCGTCAAGACTGGGAGAATAATTGTTTTTCATGTTAGAAGTTCCATGTAGCGAAGCATATTTTTAGAACCCCCAAACACACACACACACACACACACACACACACACACACTTCCACAGGCGTTTCTCACACCAGGATAACTTCCCTGGGAAAAAAATATGAAATAAATAAGGGAAACTTGGTTCCTACCTAGTCTAGCGTCCCCTGGGCTGGCGAACAAGGGTGTCTGGCGAGGGAGGCAACCATCCTGGAAAAAAAAGGAGCAGAGGTGAAGTTTGTCCACTACTTTCCTCCACTGAATTTTTCCCTGTAGGTCTGTGTCTGTCATACGTGCATAAATACATACATATTTACAAAGAGATACATAATATAGATAAATTGATGGGCGCATGGATAGGCAGATATAATTTACACATGGTTCTGTTGTTGTGCCATGTGTGTGTGTGTGTGTGTGTGTGTGTGTGTGTGTGTGTGTGTGTGTGTGTGTGTGTGTGTGTGTGTGTGTGTGTGTGTGTGAGCAAAAACACTCGATTCAGGCGACACAAAAGTGGATATTGGCGGGCTGCAAACTCGGTCAGACCCAAAACAGAAAACCTAAAAATAATAGAAAAATGAAAAATATTTGGCGGTATCTGATGGGCGGTCAATTTGTTTTTGGCGCTGGCTTATCTGATCGGTATGATGGGTCGGCGCTGGGCTGTTAGGGATGGAGATAAGGGTTCAATTTGGCGTGCTTCTGTTTTTGTGACATGTTATTGTAGATATTATTATTGTTACTACTACTGCTACTACTACTACTACTACTACTACTACCGGTACTATTATTATTATTATTATTATTATTACTACTACTACTACTACCATACTACTACTACTACTACTACTATTAAAGCAACGGGATTTATTCTAGCATACCATTACTTTTGAACCTATTTACAGTATATATTTTTGATGATGATGATGATGATGATGAATTTTAATATTTGTAAAACGTTAAAGGAAGACTAAGAACGTTCTCTAGTAAAGATAAAAAGAACGAAGAACTGGATGCCCGGGACGTACGAGCAAAAATGAGAGAGGGGAACGAAATGAACGGAAATGAACGGCGTGCGACCAACAGTGAGACTCTTACAGGAACGCCAGGAACGGACTGTTGCGAGGATAAAAAGAATGAACGACTGGAGACGTGCGAAAGAAAAAGGAGAGAGGGAGAAGAATGGAATGAACGGAGCAAAGAAACAGCGAGGTGGCAACAGGAACGCCCCCAACAGAATGTATCGAGGATGAAAGAAAGAAAGAAAGAAAGAAGGAGAGAAAGACTAGAGCTGAGCAAAGTATAGAAGAAAGCGTGGAGTGATTTGAACGGTGATAGGGAAATACAAAGGCAATGAGAAAAACAAATTTACAAGGATTTAAAAAAGAAAGGAAATGGAGAGACAAACAGAGAGAGTACAGGTGTGCAAAATAAAAGGAAAGTGGACAGAAAAATGAACAGTGTGAGCGAAACAGCGAGGAAGAAGCCCGCCAAAAATGTAAACAATGCGAGGAATTCAGGAAGGAGACCCAAGCCCTTGACAAATGGGGCAATTGCACGGGGTCGAGAATAAAACGAAAATTAAATGACATGAAAAGTCCCTGAAAAATGACATTGGGGGAAATTCATTAACACTCTCAGGCTCCTGGAACTCTATATAAAAGCATCTTGATAATCGTTCTGAATTTTAATGAGACACTTGAAAGCGGCCACGGAAAACAGAACATAAGGTAAGACGAAAATAAAAATGACCGGGAAATTCTTGGAAAAAAAAAATCTTGGAGTGGCCCATTAACATTCTGGCTCCTATGACTCACTCCCAGCCTCTTAAATTATTGGATAAAACTGTGATGGGTCATGGAATAAAAGGTAGATCGAAATTAAAATGAGCCCCCCCCCAAAAAAAAAAAAGAACTAAAAAATACCTTGAGGGGGGACTTCGTAATACTTCCAGGCTCCTAATGATTCGTCTGAATTAAATCGTCCGTCTTAACAAAATCGTCTGGCGTTGATAGGAAGGATATATGCAGTGACAGGTCGATAAACAGGGAAAGAGAAGAAAAAATGAGTGAATGTCTTACTCTCAGGTTCCTATGATTCACTCTCAGATGAATAAAGTCGTCTGGAGTGTGTTAGGCTGCTAGAGTTGTCTTTACCATGACAGGGTTAATAGTACCTGAATTAACCGTCTCAGATCCTGTATTAACGCCCTCAGATTCCTTTACAGAATACTAGAACTGTCCTCACCATGAGAAGGATAATGGTACAATCGAATACTATAGTCCGTTTTCTCTCCTGCTGCTCTTTCGTCTCCAGATACATAGTTCCGTATTCTCGTCGGTTAAGGACGCTTCCTAACACCTCTTCCAGTGCGATTTATTTTGCTTATTACACCCTGCCGTCTTCCTTGTTTCTTAAATCATGAGAAAAGTGGCAGAAAAAGCGATCGGACTTTTGAAATTTAAGTGTAACTGTGTTCACTTCCTCTGATTCCTTGATTTACTCGTCACGAAACAGAAAAAAAACAGGGATATTTCTCAACGAGTGCAATTACGTGATTCATAATATATTCCATCACGTATTTTTCAACCTAATTTCCCTGCTATGAGCCGTTATAGTAGTGTAATTAACGTAATGTGTTTGGCTTGACATTTTTACCTGCAAACAGCAATTAAATAACAATTAATAAAAAGCAGGTGAGGTTAATGAAGCACCTGGTGATAAAGGGGAGTCAGGGAACATTAACTCTCCTGCTGAAAACTCTACCTGGTCCACTATTATTATTTTTATTTTCCTTTATAATTATGTCTTTTATCATCCTCTGCCATTTTTCATCATTCGTGTTTGGCTTAATTTAACATATTTTTAAGTTCCGTTTAGCCTTATCGCGTCTTTCACTTTATTATTTTGACTTAATATATTTCATTCAAATTACAAATGTTATGGAACGTAGGAATCACAGTTTTTGAAAAGTCGATTATACTCGTACATGTCATTCTGTGTCATTAGTAATGACACACGACTCACCACAACATGCACGATAAATTTAAAGACACAACATGGCCTCTGAACCTCCACAGTGCATTAGAATTCAACCCAATCTTGAGACGACGCCCCATTTTTAATTATTTTACATGCTTTCTTCTACACACTCAAAAAAAAAAAAAAAAAAAATCATTACGAGTATCAGATTTCAACCTAACCATGAGGCGATTCTCCTTTTTTTCTCATTTTTTACACGCTCTCTGTTACTTACTCAAAAAAACTTGTATTTTCGTTTATTCATGCTTCCTGTACACAATTTTATTTTATCTGGGAATGACGTCTTGCGTTGAGGGGAATAAAAAAGATACAATTAATCCCTTGAGGTCAAGTGCTCCCCTTAGGATGAATATGGCTGTCTGGAAAGAACGAGAAGGCTGTAAAGAATGCCTCAGGGTTCTGCATAAATAAATAAATAAATAAATAAATAAATAAATAAAGATGGAAAATTCTCTGACGCACCACGCCACAATAAAATGGCCTGGATAAATGCAACACACTGAGTAACACATAAGGGGTTAAAAATAGCACTAACACACGATGGCTTAAACGTAGCACACAAAATAACACATAACACAAAATAACAAAGTAGAACACGTAATGGAGCACAATTACTAACACACAATGGCTTTTAAGGCTGGACCTGCATGACTCCATTTAAACGCCTGCCTTGCTTCACGTCCCCTGCGTTAATTGCATGATAATGAGTGCATGCCTGCCCTTCTGCTTTACAAATCACCTGGTCAGTAATGGGGTTTAATTGCTGGGAAATATCATCGCTGGGAAATAACGAGTGAATACAGTGCTTTGCTCGTAAGGCCTTTCTGGATCAAGAATTTCATGCACACACACACACACACACACACACACACACACACACACATTACCGTCGCAAGGTGAAAGATCATTTAAACTATGCAAAAACTCAAATTCTCAGTTATCTTTCCTGTCCCAGCCTGGCATCGATTTTGCGTTGCATTCTTACGGTCAGCAGTCCACTCCTCTACAGTATGGCCGTCACCTGCCTCTAACCCATGGTCTGTAGTGCTAAGGTCCAAGTCTGTATTTTTAGCCTTTTTAATCCAACTCTGTACATTAAATTTATTCGCGCCAACTCCAGAAGGTTTCATTCAACCTAGGAAGAGAAGTGAGGTTGTGGAGGAGTTGGAGGAGACTGTTTATACCCCCATCACAACTAATAATCACTCCAAAGCTTAGCACAAACGTTTGGAGGCAGTTGTTGTTGAGGTACCCTGGCCCTTCTGGACAAGTAGACCCATCAACCGCAGGCAAGCATCCACTCCTGCAGGGTAGTCCCGTGCAGTAAGACTAAAACTACGTCATCGGATTGAAGGAATTAAAGCCTCGTTACTAATTTTTACAACGAGGAAGCCTGTCAAGTCAGAAATTCTATTGTTAGGTCATATATATTTTTTCATTTAATTATTCGCTAGTTTGGCTGTGAAGTGTTATGTAGGTTTCAAAAATGATGATTAGAAATACAAACAGGCAAGAGTATACACGACTTAAGTTTAGGTGCAGGAAAGGGTCGCCTTCACGTGGTGACACCGATATAACCAGGCGGATCCGCTACCGGGTTATACAAACGTCCCTCAGTTCCCTACCTATTACCCCAAAGGAGGAGGATGGACTCCAAGAGAAGGCCAATTTAGCCTGCAGTCCACTGAGTTCACGTCCAGATGAGGAGGGGTAACAGCAACAACAACAAACTTAAGAAAATCACAACACACTTAAGAAAATTTGTAAATACGCTGCCTGAGTCATCTTCCGTGCAGCCGCCATTATAACTCATCCTGTCAAGTTGATGAAAAATCCTAATGGAATCCTGTCAGCCAAACTTTAGCCATAAAAACCATACAAGTTGACGCCTCATCGTAGCTTCTCGTTTGTTTACCGAGACGGGGAAATTGATTATGGGGGCGGCGATGATATGGCCTTCGTCAAGCTATGTGATAATATTTTGGATGATATTTTGTAAGGGCACGGAAAAAAGGGGAGTTGGAGATGAGGTGTGTGTGTGTGTGTGTGTGTGTGTGTGTGTGTGTGTGTGTGTGTGTGTGTGTGTGTGTGTGTGTGTGTGTGTGTGTGTGTGTGTGTGTGTGTGTGTGTGTGAGCTTAGCTGTGGATACCATGATGGAATTAGGTTATGATGGGGTAACGGGATAAACTGATGGCAAAGTGAGGTACCTCCTTTTCTACAGTAACATTTTGCGTACCTTCTTCCAGCTTGCGGGATAAATTTAGAACTCTGTAGTCATCCCCCTTCTCTTTACTCTCCCATTTCTTCCCCCATCATTCCCATTATCCTCATAATTCTTCCTACCTAAAGGATGGAGTGAAGTAGGACCCACAAACAAAGCACGAGAAATGAGAAAATGGGAGAAATATGAGCAGACTCCCACTTGGAAAATCCTCTTCTCCCCAACGTGTCTACCCTCACTTCCCCTTCAGAATTTTCCTTCCAGTCACATCCATCATTCCCCTCCCCATCTTTCTCATCCTCTCCATTCTTTTCATTTACTGTTTTTTCCTTTTTTTCCTTTTTTTCAGCGCCCCCGGGGAAACGCGTTGTGATACGGTATAATCTCGTTGCTCGCTCCTCGCAGTCCAACATTTGCATATTTATAAAACAGTGGCAGCCATTGTTAACACGGTGATCGGGTGCGCTGGCTGTATCTGTTATGGCGCACTGTTGTTGTTTGAGTTCGTGTTTATTTGCAAAAAGTATATAAGCGGGATTCCTGGATGCGAAATCCGGATACAACAATAACACCGAATACCGTGAATAATTTCCTGTGTTCCATATATAACATGGGGGACAGAGGGACCTAAACACACACACACACACACACACACACACACACACACACACACACACACACACACACACACACACACATCGAAAGAAAATGATCGTTTGGAAACAGCGAGAATTAAACGAAGACGTCCTCACACTGAAGAGATTAAGCTTTCTTGGGATGAGGAGGTGAGTGACTGCTTGGTTGAAAGATATTAAGGTCCCGGTGATCAAATGGATTTTTTTTTCAAGTTCAGCCTTTTTGGGCGAGGACATACGTCATCGAAAAAAAAAAAAAATGATCAGCGAGAGGAAATGAAGAACAGGTTTAGTATAGCTGCACTGATTGAGTCTGAGCCTTGGACAACATCCGGTGCTTCGCTTCTTCACGTCAATCACATGATCTAAGCAAGTAAGTCTGAGCCCTTAGCTATTTAACATATATTTCCACTAAGCCTTCCCACAAAACTCTACGGACACAAACCCTGCAGTCAGCTTTCCCACAATTCTACGGACACACAAACCCTTCATTCAGTCGTCCCTACAAAACTCTACGGACACACAAACCCTGCACTCAGGCTACCCACAAGACTCTACGGACACACAAACCCTGCATTCATTACCCTGGGCATTTAACAGCGTCATCTAAAACTTCCCCGTACCTGAGCCTAGTTACCTGGAGTTTACCTGTGCTAACTTTGGCCATTATGTAAGCAGGTGTAATCTCATCAGCTTAACTCCTCACCTCACCTCATGTCTCAGATAGGGACGAAAATACCTGGCTTATTTTACACGGAGGTTAAAAATAAATGGAAGTACAGTATTAGTATTTTCTGCTTTAAATCTCTGACTATCACGGGGATATTTAGATATTTCTGCGACAATCAGCTTGAAATAATGCGCACTCGGCACACACAAAGACACACACACACACACACACACACACACACACACACACACACACATAGTCTCTCTCTCTCTCTCTCTCTCTCTCCACTAACCCTCAGACCCTTCTCTCTCTCCCGGCCTCGCTAATTCTCCAATAATCCTCGCTCGGGTGGGCTAAAAAATAAAAAATAAATATAGGCGAGAACGAGGCACCTCCAGCAGATGACGAGGACGAGAACGCGAGAACTTCCGTGGAACCGAGGACGATGTGGGTAAGGAGGAAGGAAAGAATAAAGGGAATAAAGGAAATAAAGAATAATGAGAATACAGACGAGGACAAAAAGAGATGACGAACAGAGATCAGGACGAAAATGGAAGAAGGAAAGAGAAGGGTTGCGACAGGAAGGAGGAAGTCGACGAAAGAGACAGTGAGGGATGACGAAGAGGGACAGGAACGAGAAGGGAGGTGACGAAAGGGATGACGAAAGGGGAGAGGAGGCAGTAGGCAATATCAAAGGTTGGGTGCAAGTAAACATGTTCTTCACTACACACACACACACACACACACACACACATACATACATACAGTACATACATTCATACAGACAGACAGACAGACAGACAGACACACACACACACACACACACACACACACACACACACACACACACAAACAGACTGAGACCGACAAACAGACAGACAGACAGACAGACACACACACATATAGACAAACAGACAGAGACCGACAAACACACACACACACACACACACACACACACACACACACACACACACACACACACACACTTTGTTTCCCACGTCCTTTCTGACCTTGCTTATCAGGTGTGTTTTACCGCGGCCCATTCAACCCTCTAAATGTCATTCCAATCTGATAACCTCTCTATTCAGGACGGAAAATGGTCCATATATTTTAAATTCATACCAACCATGACACTTTTTATATTCTGTTTTGGCTGCTTCCTGACGATTTTATTTTGCTTAGAATTACATAAATATAAGAAAATGATGTGCTTAAGTATGCATTTCATTTGAGCTACGTGTACTTGTGTAAGAACTTTTCTGTATATCATTTTAAATCCGACTTAGAAGATATTATGAACTAACTTTAGGGAGGAAATTGGATTATTGTTATGATTATTATTATTATTATTTATTATTATTATTATTATTACTACTACTGCTACTACTACTACTATACCACCACCACCACCACCACCACCACCACTACTACTACTATTACTACTACTACTACTACTACAGCTGCTATCGTATCATCATCATCATCATCATCATCATCACCATTATCATCATCATCATTTCATTTTCAGGAAGCAATGTGGAAACTATTTTGAAACATGCCTCATTTGCATGATATATCGGCGACCTTAATGACCACCACTGATAATATCGCCCAGAGTTTAATGAGGTCAGCCGAAGTCGAGGTCACGAGGCACTGGGATGGGGTCAAAATGGGTCACAAGAGAAATTATAGCTGACTGCGATGACGAATGTGAGCAGAGGGGCAGAGGGAACTTGTTAAGCAGATAAGCAGAGGGAACGTGTTAAGCAGATAAGCAGAGGGAACGTAGTAAGCAGATAAGCAGAGGGAACGTAGCAAGCAGATAAGCAGAGGGAACGTAGTAAGCAGATAAGCAGAGGGAACGTAGTAAGCAGATAAGCAGAGGGAACGTAGCAAGCAGATAAGCAGAGAGAACGTACCGTAGTCAGCAGGTGAGCAGAGAGAGAACGTTGGATCGAAGAGCCAGTATTCTCGTCGGTTAGAGAGCTCCGTAACACTTATTTCTAGGCGATTTGGTTTGGTTATTACACCTTACTGTTCTCTTCTGTGCTAGGTCCTTCCCATATCGCCATACTCTGCATAAATAACGTTCAAAGGGATATTAACTAAGCCATATTCCGAAAATAAATCGCTACGGAAGAGGTGTTAGGGAGCCTCCACAACAGACGAGAGTACAAAATGGTGCTTGAAGAAACACACACACACACACACACACACACACACACACACACACACACACACACACACACACACACACACACACACACACACAGGCGGACCAGATAGGGCGGCGGTGGTAAATTGGCTCCCCGTTAGGCATCACAATAGCCTTTTATTTTATTTTATTTTTTTGGGGGGCGATATTTACCGCTCCATCAGGTGTTATTGCCAGCCCTCCCAAAATGCCGTTTGTGTTTTCGAGGCATGATATAGCGGCTTCATAAATTTTAGAATTATCACTTCCAGATCTGAGGGTTGAGGATTTATATGGAAAAAAAAAAAAAAAAAAAAAAGTTTTGTACGAACCCTTCAGTTATTTTTTTTTGCCTCATCTATTCTATGACGAATTTTTATATTATTTTCCAGGCGGTTTTCTGTAAGAGGCTTTTGACCTGGAGGGGTTTAAAATAGCCTTAGTAATTCTTCACTACTATGAATTAATATGTAATTGTTGATCAAGCACCTCCAGGTAGCTTAAGTAAAATAAAGACCTCATCACCTGTAATTCAAAGTCACGTTTGTATTTACTACCTTGGACTCGTAAGGTATATTGTTTGTGGTTAATGGGGGAAAATATAAAATGAATTGCAATCTTTATCAGGCGTGGATTCTGGGGGGTTTGTGGGGTGGGGGGCGTAATATTCTTCCCTATATTCAACGGACCAGTGATTTCCTACGATAAAAGAGGAATGCAATTTACCAAAATACGTGTAATAAATATTTAACATATATATTTTTAGGAATCGCTCAGTGAAAAGAGGGACTTTGTAATAAATAATGAGGATTTAGTAATAAGTCAGCACAGCAGAAATATTTAAATACGATAAATGAAAAAAAAAAAAAAAATTTGATACGAAGAAATTGCTAAGAAATATGACTTTAAGGGAGAAGTGTGTGTGTGTGTGTGTGTGTGTGTGTGTGTGTGTGTGTGTGTGTGAGAGAGAGAGAGAGAGAGAGAGAGAGAGAGAAAGGGATGCTGCAGCGTGGCACAGGTGGGAGTCAGGTGTGGTCAATTATCTGGCCGCACCTGGCTCGTGTGTCTTCAGGAATACAATGGACTGGCAACAAAGCTTACACGCACACACACACACACACACACACAGATCATAAAACATACACTCTTATACATACACTTCCTCACACGATAAAATGAACAGACAGCCCCTCTTGATCTGACAGTCAGTATGCACCTAATTTTATATCCCAGAGGTTCAACAAAACATCCGCAGGTACATAGAAGGAATTAATATGGAAATCAAGAAGAGGTGACATAAAAATATTAATAAAAATCAGGACGAGAGGAAGGAATGGAGAGCGGCAAGGAGGGAGGGAGAGAGAGAATGAGAGGAAGAGGTACGTGAACAAAAAGTAATTTAAAAAGAGTCATTGGCCGAAACTTTGCTCCGGAAAACTTGAGAACTACAATTTGGGTTGAAGCACAGGAATATTTTAAAAGATCCTCCCTCCCATTGGAAAAAAAAAAGAATAAACAAATAAGTAAATATATAAATAGAGACACAGACGGACAGAAAGGAAGAAAGAAAGATATTTAGGAAGAAAGACTGATAGACAGACAGACAGACAGACAGACAGATAGGCAGAGAGACAGATAAATGGACATAATTTTACAAAAGGTGAAGAGGCAGGAGAACAGTCTAAATAAAAAAGAATAAATTAATATAAACTCTTGTCAATAAACACGATAAATGGTGTCCTTTCAGCCCGATGACGCCCTTTTTATGCTTCTCTTGATGTTACGATAAAATTTTACTCAGCTAAGGGGCAACTTTTCATATTTCCGTCTCCCCCCCTCCCCCCTCAAACCAAAAGCAGTAACGAAATTCCTTCAGAAAATATAATCGTTTATGTGACTAAGTTTCCCTCATTTATAAAGAAACAACAACACAGTATAATTCAAATATTCAAGATTGTAAGACTGAAAAATAAAAAAAAATACAAGAAAGACGGAACGGTCTTGAACACACACACACACACACACACACACACACACACAATAGAACAAGAGAACGATATAAAAACTCTTGCGAAAAATATATCGTTTGCGACGAAAATATAGAGAAACAAAGAGGCTGGAAAAGAAAAAGAAAAGAAACCCAAGGTGCGTGGAAGGCGTACAGGAAAAAGAAGAGCAGGTAATAAAAAGAGGGAGGGGAAACAGATCCAGGTGGAGAGATGGAAAGAGAGGAGAAAGAATGAAAGAGAGGTGAAAGAAGAGAGGAAAGGGGTGCGAGGAAAGAGAAATTTTACCCAATATACGAGAGGCTTTTCTTTACTGTGAATCAAGCAGAAAAATAATCATGAAATAAGCTTAATAATTAGCTACTAAAATCACCACACACACACACACACTCAATTTTCTGTTTCATGGACTCTATGGGTAACTATGCATTTCTGTTGACTGTACTTGGGCGTGAAATAGGAGGGTCACGAAAACGAATTACCTTTGGCCTAAAATGCATTACGGACGTCACCCATTCAGACTATACTCCTTTCACCTTAACTTGGTCCAACTTTCGCCTTTTTGCAGCTTATATCAGGTTGTTCAGTGGCGGAAAAAAGACAATACTGTGGCTCCACATTCTTTCCATAGCACTTTTTCGTGACTAACATCATACTGTAGCCTTATTTTCTTATTACAACTCAGTACTCGATGAGGAGGGGAATTTTGGGCCAAGTTAGTGTAAAACGAGTATAGCTGTGGTCATACTCGAATACCTGTTTATAGTCTTACGTATATTACACCTGGATACTGTACGGTACTACGTTTATTAACATTTTCAATTCGATGACGTACTTTATTATTATTATTATTATTATTATTATTATTATTATAATTATTACTGTTTACTGCTATCTCCTGACGATTTATTTTGCTCCAGAGAGAAGCTTCGAGATGGTGGGGTTAGGTTTTATTTTCAGTAGCCCGTCCAGTGCTAGCAAACTCTCTTAAGCTAAATATAACTGTCTGAAGGATGGTGAAGGAGAGGGCGACATGGAGGCGATTTGTTCGTGGCCACCCCCTTGAGGATTAAAGCGTCTGGTTATATGGTAGATAGATAGATAGATAGACAGATAGATGGATAGACTGCGGCAAGAATAACGAAAAGAAATTACCGGCACGTTCTTGGGCTGGAAGGGATAAATATAAATAAATTCGTCTATTATGGCCTCAGAACGTTGCTCCAGTTGGGAAATTGTTATGGTTTATTAGTGGGAATAAATATAAGGCCAGGATTATATAATATTTTTTACCCCCCCCAAAAAAAGAGAAAGAAAATGTACTCTCGTTTGAAAAAAGACACCATTTATTTTCGGAAATAAAAAAAAATATGCATTCATCCACTGAGGCCTTAAAAAAACAACTGTAGTTTGCGAATAGACTTTTTTTTCCTGTTTTTTGGGAGAATTTATATATAGCATTCATCCATTATGAAACTAAAAAAATGTTGTACTACTGTAAAGAGTATCTATTACCAAACATTAGTACAACTGGCAACACGTGAGTCGGGGAAATTTATTATAAAGGGGGTAATGAACACAGGGCAGGCGTGGGATTCAATTAGGGTACAGTGGCAAGTGTACGTGGGTGTAGTGGAGGTCGGTGTAGGGAGATAATTGTGTGTACCCACCTGCTGATCTGGTAAGTGAAGGTTGAAACGAGCAATATTCACGGGGCACACACCTACAGTACACACACACACACACACACACACACACACACACACACACACACACACACACACACACGTTTATTATCTATTTAGTCAATTATGGAAAACAGAACACACGGGAGATACACAGCGCTTAAGAATAATAACACTCAGACACGTACCAGAACACGCACACACACACACACACACACACACACACACACACACACACACACACACACACACACACACACACATACATTTGACGTTCATCCACCATGCCTATTACCTCGTCGCCTAACAAGATTACGTCCAAGACTCCCTCTGACTCACACCCTCCTCACCACATCAAAGCCACTCTCTCTCATGCCGTGTCTCTCCCTACCGTCACTGTCTCTCCGCCCTGTCCTGTTGCACACCCTGTATTTCTCTGTCTCTGTCTGTCTGTCTGTCTCTCTCTTTGACTCACACCCTCACCACCACATCAAAGCCTATCCGCGTCATGCACCGTCTCTCACTGCCGTTACTGTCTCCCTGTCCTGTCCTGTCTTACACCCTGTACTCTCTCCCTCTCCCTCTCCCTCTCTCTCTCTCTCTCTCATTCTAAACCATTTTACAACGACAACTTGCATTATATTTCTGTCTTGCCTCTTCTTTCCTCAACTAACCTCCCAGCCTTGTCCTGTCTCACATCCTACCTCTCTCATATATTCTTAATAATTTCCCTATTTTCTCTTTTCTTTTAATGGGTAGTCTTGAGAAAATTAAAAAAAATAACTATATTAAAATCGAGTAGTTGTTAAGGAGCATAAGAAGCCAATAAATTACTTCGTTAGTTTTAATTAAGGAAAAGGGGAGACGGGAATCAATACATCAATCAGTCCAGGTATTCAATTAACAGGTAATGAAGACGCTCTAGGGGTGGTGAGTGGGTGGAGTGTAGTGCAAGTGAAGAAGGTATGGCGAAAGAAGTGGGGTGGCGGTGGGAAGGAAGTGGAGTGAAGGGGTGCATGAAGGAAGTGGGGTGAAGGATTGAGGTGAAGGGATGGGTGGGGTGAAGTGGGGTTTGGAGGTGAGGTGAAGAAGGTAGGAGCGGATAGAGTAAGAAGACATCTTCCCTCTGACTCCTTTTCTCTCTCTTTGCTGTTTTTTACTCTCCATTCACAATATCTCTCCCTTTACCAAGCCATCTACAGTATAACTTTGCACAGTTATTATTCATCTTCAGTTTTAAAAGATGGAATGGCAAAACAATGCAGAGAAGCTCCAGTGCAAAGAAGGTCTAGTAACTGTTATATGAGATACGACACAAAACGCACCAGCAAATAAAAGACTGAGTGCAAAGACAATGCGTCACTGAGGTCAACATACTAGGCACATCACAAAGACAAAACATAACGCAAAACAGTATGACAACAACTCCACTGACGCTTACACTACACAAAGAGAAAATATGACACAAAACGCTAAGACAACAGACCCCATTAACTTCTACATCACAAGAAAGACAAAATATAACGCAAAATTCCTGACAGCAGACTCAGTTGACTGCCATTGTTATAGGTCTGTCCACTGTGAAATAAGCTTGTTTTCTTTTACTATCACTGTTTCCACATTTTCCATTACTGCCGTGCGTCATCAGAGCGTGCATGTAAAAGAATATGTTTGTAATTTGTAGGAAGTAGAAAGCTGTCGTATGCTTCCAGTGTGCTGTGGGATTTTTTCATAACTCTCTTCACGACAAAATAATATGAGAATAACAGACATACAACTTTACAGCTTTCATACATGTTACGATATTGTGGCACGCAGTGCTGAGGTCTATCATGATATCAATTACATAGTTATTTTTGCACGTCCTGAGGGTATTCATTAAACTTCTTTATGAAAGCGTAATAATAAGAAGAAAATAAGAGGACAACGTGGTGGTCTAGAGGCTAAAACGTTACTGTTGGATGTTACTTATGCCGCTTTACTATCCACATACATTACATCAAGAAAGTACAGGAGAAAAGTGAGCTATGCAGAACAAATCGCTAAGGAAGAGGTGTTACGAAATCTCTTATGTCATTCAGAATACGTTCGAAACGCAACAGGCCAACACCTGGTCGCGTCTGATATAGCATGCATGAGAGGAATGAACAGGACGGGCGTGTGACGGGGAAGGACATTGACTTGCAAATGGAGGCAGAATAACTAGATAAGCAGGTGATTACATGGGGAGAGAGCAGACACACGCAGACTGGGACATGTGCAGACGGGAAACGCAGAGGCAGAGGAGAGACATAAATATAAAAGACACACGCAGACTGGGACAGGGTTGGTTGGGACATGCAGCAGACACGTGGGTAAAAAGCAGACACATGCAGACCTGAACACAATGAAGTTGGAACACAGGAAAAGGCACAGACAGAGAGCAGACATAGTGAGACAGAGAACACACATGAATAAAAAGACGACACGAGAGCACAGAACAGACATATGGACACACAGAAGAAAAATGGGATGGTCTTTCTTCACCACCTCCTGTTTCTTGGGCCAACCATACCACTGCGCCATCGTGACCTAACGTAGATATTGCCAAACATGTCTTCAAGGTAAGTATGATTGTGTAGGTGTCAGTGTGTCTCAGAATAATACAACAACACCATAGCATTTCTCCTTGTGATGCCATTTTATTATTATGGAATTACCTTATCATGTCGCTAGAGTGCCAGGTTATTACATCATCACAAGACGCTAAACTGCCATCTTCGTGATCACTGCAATCTCTCACAGAATAGTTTTCCCTGTGTGACCCCTAGAACAGAAAATGAGTATGACAAAGGCAATGCAGCTGCGATACAAAACTTGATGCCACACTATGCTTTGTTTTCTTACGCTGACTGAGAACTTTCAGCTAAACTATTTTTACTTTAACTTGGCCCAAATTTTTATCCTTTTGCAGTTCATTAATGAAGCTCATTGGCAGAAACAGACAATGCTACGGCTCTACATCTTTCCCACAGCACTTTCTCGTGACCTGTATCATATTCTAGTGTTCATCAATTGCTACATCTCAGCATCCAAGACGGAAAGATGGCAATTTCAAGCCAAGTTAGATTGAAAAAAAGGTATTGTGTTTTGATTGGGATTCTCTTCTTGAGAGTTAAATCATCCGGGGCTAACAGTGATGAAATCATAAAGTGCGTTCATTGTCAAAACAAAAAAAACAAAAAAAAAACAAAAAAATTCCAACACCTATAGAGATAACAAAAATTTATGTATTACGAACTCTCCCCAATAGGCGTTATTTTCACATTATACCTCCAAGTAAAGTGTGGAACGCCCATGCATATAATCCCAATTTTACTTTTTTTTTTTTTTTTTTTTTTTTAAGGGTCTACGGTTGTTATGGTCACCCTACATCCTACTTCTACCCTCTCTGCGTATCTACTAGTACATGCCACTTTTTACTCTAATTCTGTATACTATTTTCGATCGTTTGTAAGGTGCCAATCTTACGAGCGTGCAGTTAAGAGAAGGGTGAATTGCACGCTTTTGTACTTCAGTGAATTGTGTGTGTGTGTGTGTGTGTGTGTGTGTGTGTGTGTGTGTGTGTGTGTGTGTGTGTGTGTGTGTGTGTGTGTGTGTGTGTGTGTGTGTGTGTGTGTGTGTGTGTGTATGTGTGTGTGTGTGTTTCCCTGAGAATACTAGTTCTTTACGTCTGTTTCTGTAGAGATCCACTTAGAATTATAGCCTATTCGTTCAAGCATATCATTCTCAGCCAACCCTCCATTAAAGCTGAAGAATTTATCAACAATATACATAGAAACTGAATAAACTTCCCAGCCACCCACTTCCGAACCTGCAATCCGGCGGCGTCCAATTAAAGACGAGGAACACCTGGCCTCCCACAGCCGCAGCCACCGCAACTCCCGCAGCCTCATTAGTTTGCCTTCCATTCATCCCTCAGCAGGTTTTTCTTCCCTTGCTTCGTTATTGGGAAAAAGAGTATGAAAGCGAGATTTACGTTTCTGCATCTGGCTGCTCTTGGAGAAAATAATAACACTGTATACAAGAAGTCCTTTTTCATTCGTGCGCTAAACTGCAATTTTATACATAGTGGGCTTAATTGGAGCGATGCATCTTTCACCTGTAACGAATAACAGGTGTGCTATAAGTAAGTGTGGTGTAAATGACGGGATCCTTACGCTTTCACATCACAGTACCACTAGACTTAAGGATCTCTATGCTAAACTTTCATGCCTTAAGTTGCCCTAGAATCATATGTTGATATCTTACAAGACGTTACCTTTTTCGCCTGTAATGAAAAAGTCGTACCGAACTTTATACTAGCAGGCAAAGATGATGACGATGATGATGATGATGATGATGATGATAATGTTGACGCAAAAGAAAATATGGAAACAGAATTAAGAGGAGGAGAACAGGAGGAGGAGGTAAGGCAAGAGGAAGAGGAGGGAGAGAGGGTGAAATGGAGGAGGAGAGGGAATGGCCAGAGACTCATTAATTAACTGGATCTGGAGGACCGAGGCACCAGGGATCAGAGAAGGAGGAATGGAGGGAAGGAGGGAACGAGGAATAGAGAGATGGAAGAAAGGAGAGAAGATGGAGAAATGGAGGTAAGAGGAGAGGGAATGGCCAGAAAGACATTAATTAAATAGATCAGGACAATACATTCACCAGGGATCAGAAGAGGAGGACTGGAGGGAACAGGGAGGGAGAAATGGAAGAAGGAAAGGAGGGAGGAAGAAGAGGAAAGGAAGGAAGGAGGAGAGGAATGAAGGGAAGGAGGGAAGACACATTAATTAACTGGATAAGGAGGGCCGAGGCACCGGCGATCAGAGATGGAGGAAGGGAGAGAGGAGGGGAAGGAAGACAAGGATGTAGGGAAGGAGGGAGAGAAGGAGGTGGGTAGGAGATGAGAAGAAGGAAGGAAAGGAGAGGAGGGGGGAGGAAGGAATGGAAAGATGGAGGGGAGGGGAAAGGAGAGGAGGAGCAAAGATCCATAAGGAGGGAGGTATGAAAAGGAGGAGAGAGAAATGGGAGGGAGCTAGAGAGAGAGAAAGAGAGAGGGTGGCAGGAGAGGGAGGGAGGGAAGGAGTGGGAAACAAGGGAGAGAGGGAGGGAGAGGGAAGGAGGGGAGAGAGATTGAACTGTCAAGGACGCATTATTATTATTCATTCAAAGGAAGGAGATTGATGTCAAGGATTGGCTGATATAGATGGCAGATGTCTAAGGGTGGAAGGGGGAAGGGAGAAAGCGGTAAGAGGAAATGGAAGAGGAATAATAAGAGGAGGAGGGAGAGAGAAGAGGAGAGAGGAAGAAGAGGAAAGAGGCAGCGAGAAGGTAAGGGAAGGAAAGAAAAACAAAGAGGAGAAAAGGAGAGGAAAAGAAAGAGAAAGGAGAGAAAGTAAAGAGAGAAAAAGAAGAAAAGTGATGAGTGACAAAGGAAGACGAGAAAAGAAGAAGAAAAGAATGGGAAAGAAGGAAAAGTGATGAATGAATGAGGACGAAGAAGAAAGGACGAAGAGGAAAGATAGAAGTGGATGAAGACTACACAAAGAAAGAAAATAAAGTAGAAATAACGAAAAAGAGGACAGGGCAGAAATGTTCGTATGTATATAAGTCCTTTATCTGTTATTGCTTCAACCAGAAGATTTTCCTCAGCCTGGGAGAGATTTCTCGAACTGGAAGGGTTAGACGTAGCCTTCAATAATCCTTTCACTGCTAGAGGCCTATCCTAAGCTGAATAAAATCGTCTGGAGGTAGGAATATTAAAAGATATCGCCGTACTGAAGGGACTGATGACTCAAGACAGGATGGGTAAACTCGTGCTTTTAACTCAGGGATTTGGAGAAAAATGTCATTGATTCATAAAAAAACAACAATTCACACCACACCATTAGAGAAACAACATCTCTCTCTCTCTCTCTCTCTCTCTCTCTCTCTCTCTCTCTCTCACATAACAAAGAAACATCACGGGCATAAGCAACTCGCCAGCAGTAGTTGTAATTTCTCCCACTAGATGGCACTGATTCAAATAATTAAATAATCTTGAATCCTGCTCTTCATTAAGTCCGGAATGCTAATTACACAAGAATGATCTGCGTGGACATTGCAACATAATATATTTCACGGCAATTATTTTGTACAAACGACATAATGAAGTTAGTTAGGATTAGGGTGCAATATTAAGCTTGGCATTTGGTACAGGACTCTTGCTAAAAAGAAAATGTATTACTTCTGAAAGGAAAGAAAAATAGACATTAAGAAATATGAAAAATTTCGTGGAATATTTATATTTCCTTTGTAATTAGGTGTGTGTGTGTGTGTGTGTGTGTGTGTGTGTGTGTGTGTGTGTGTGTGTGTGTGTGTGTGTGCCACCAGTATATCTACCTTATGTTTTTCTTGGCCATTTCACTTTTTTTTTTTTTTTTTTTCATAATCAGAGACTTTTTCGGTTTGTCTTTTCTTATTTGTAGGTGAAGGTTTCTGACTTAAAACATTCTCTTGGCTTCTGTCATAGCTTTAAACAGGCACTATGTATGTTATCTATCTACCTGCTTGTCTATTTACCTATCTGTCTGTATATATGTAAAAGAAAATACGTAAATTAATGGAAGTTCGCTCACAGTATCAGCATGAGATTTAAATTAGACAATGCTGAGTGTTATTTATTTATATGGAAGAAATAACACCGCTAATAAAGGTAAAGCGGGGTTGTTGAAGGCATATTGTGACCTCTTATGTCATATTACGTCATATTTTTCTCGTAGGAGGAACTGAGACCCCACTGTGTTCATACTAGATTAATTAACAGCAGCACAATTAAGTCCTAGTGATCTGTGTGCCTCGCCTATCAAATTAAGGGAAGACTGAGGATCCAGGGCTTTCTCTAATGACACTCCTTCCTTCCTACCCTCCCTCCTTCCTTCCCTCCTTCCTCCCTCCCTTCCTTCCCCTCCTTCACCCTTAATTAAAGCTCTCCATAGTTTTCGCTGATGATACGTCTTCCTTCTCTCTTTCCTTCCTCCAGTCTTATTTCTTTCCTTCCTTCCTGTCTTCCTTTCATTCTTCTATCCTTCAGCCTTTGTATCTTCCTTCCTTCTCTCTTTCCTACCTCCCTTTCATCCTTCCTTCTTCTCTTCCATCCATTCTTCCTTCCTTGCCCCTTCCATTTTCCCTCCCTCCCTCCCTCCCTCCTTTTCTGTTCTTCCTTCGTTTCTTGCGTCCATTCTTTATTCCTTCCCTCCTTCACTCTTCTCTTCCTTCGTTCCCTCCTTCCTTCCCCCTTAATTAAAACTCGCTGGGTCGGCTTCAAGTGTGTGTTTATCAAGTCAATACACAGGATCGGTTTGCCTTCTCAAAGACTTCCTTCATTATTATGTCTCCCAATGCATTCCCTTCACTCCAATGACGTACAATTTTTTATTCTTGCTGTCATTAGGAGAGGTTTTTCGAAATGGAGGGGATAGATACATGAAAAAGAGGCAAAACGTACACACACACACACACACACACACACACACACACACACACACACACACACACACACACACAAGACACCGTAGAGAAGCAGTTAACCTCCTTTTTGTTGTGTTTAGGGGCGAAAAAAATAAAAAAAACATAACATGGAATGAAACTGGACATGAAAAATTAGTCTGGATGTTGATTAAAGAGAATTTATGAAACAACTGATGAAAGAAAACTGGCAAAATAGTAATGAAAGCGTATGAGACAGTAAACATCAGAAGAGGCAAACGTATGTTATGAAGGAAAGAATTATATGATAGTGTAGCGAAAGAGAAAAAGGACTATGAGAATAATTATGACAAAACAGGGCACAGAACATATATTTATTAGCGGAGAGAAGAAATGAGAAAAATGGATATGAAGAAGTGACAAAGAATGATTCACAAAACATCAGAAGTACGAAAAACTGACTATGGAAAGGGACAAATGACTGTGAGGACTGATAAAGAACAGCCCAGTAAATAACAAGAAAGAAAATTCTGGTTATGAATCGCGGTCATACCCGGAACCCGCCTGTCCCTCATTACCACCACGGAAATGAGCCCCACAGGTATTAATGGTGGTGGTAGGGACGGATGTAGTGTGTGTGTGTGTGTGTGTGTGTGTGTGTGTGTGTGTGTGTGTGTGTGTGTGTGTGTGTGTGTGTGTGTGTGTGTGTGTGTGTGTGTGTGTGTGTGTGTGCAAATACTCTCTCTCCACACATGCCTCTTTTCCAGTTGCCTGCACTTTCAATAAGGTCCTCTCCCATGCCACTTGACAACCACCTGCTGCAAAATACCGCCTGAGACGAGAGTTAGGAGGCGCTGATATATAAGGTGGGACAGGGGGAGGGTGGGGAAGGGGAGATGGAGGAAGAAAATTGAGAAGTGATTTCCCCGAGCTTGACCTTGATCGATCATATTGTCCTGCTAGGTGAGGGGAGAGCGCTACCTCTCCCAGCAAGATAACTACCCGGGCGGGGCGAGAACTCTCGATTCTTCGGTCTCGAGTCAGGTGCTCTACCACTGAGCCTCCCTGTCCCCTGGGGAGATGGAAAGTGGGGGATGAGGTGGGTGGTGGAGGAGGGGTAGATGGGGGATGAGGTGGGTGGTGGAGGAGGGGTAGATGGGGGATGGGGGAAACGAAGATGGTAGGAGGCTGAGAATGGGAGGAAGAAAGAAGGGAGAGGGAGGATAGGAGGGGTCGAGTCGGATCGGTGTGAGTGAGGAAGGGAAGGAAGAAGCTGTATGAATGATGGTGATATATGAGTTGGAGGCGGGGTTGGCTGGGGAAGAAGGCGTGGAGGGTGATGGAGTAGGAGAGCGGGATCGCTGCGGTGAGGGAGAGGGAGATGGGAGAGGGACAGCGAGGGCGGGGGTGCGGAGGTAAATCAGGGGAAAACTGGTAGGGAGGGGAAGTGGGTGTCGAGAAATAGAGGGTGGAAGAAGGAGAGGAATGGAAGGTGAGGTTAGGCAGGAGATGAGGATGGGGTAGCAGGATATGGAGATGTGAGGTGAGGAAGGAGAGGAAGAGAATAATTTACGAGGCTCTGGAAAGAGGCATTCGAGTGCATGAATACAGTGTCAAAAAAAAAAAAAAAAAGTTGATTTGTCTTTGACAAATTAATCTGAAGGAAACCGGAATAATCTAAGAAATGAAGTCATAGCGCTGAAGGGTTAATAGATAGCCTATGTTTACCTCTTTCTGTACAAGAGATCTTAAGCTGAGTAGAACGACTGGAGGTATGAGAAAAATACATTCTTGTATTTTATGAGTCAAGTAGTACAAAACGGAAAATAAACGAAGATCAACAAGCACACACACACACACACACACACACACACACACACGGAAAATAAAAGATAAAAAAAGCGAGCTACAGGCGGAAGAGAAACAGAGGACAGTAATTCAGAGAGGGAAATTGCTACCTTCCCGGGGGCATAAAAGGCAGGTAACTGAGGGGAGAGTACCTGGTGAATCTCAGGCCTGTCGTAACGCCTCTCCCATAGCGATTTATTCTGCAGATCTCAGAGTTCTCATGTATCTTATTAGTACAAACGATATCTATATTAAAAACAATCAGCAACATACAAGAAAAGCATATAGGCAGAATGAATCGCAAAGGAAATGCTGCTACGGAATTAAAATAAACGAGAATACTACCCTCAGGCCTAAAGAGGAGGAAAGCTGTTGTTGTCGCCTTTGTAGGGAAAAATTGTGAGGGTGAAGATGAAAGAGTAACTCCGGGAAAAATTATATACTCACAAAGGGAGTGGGGACGCGGGTGAAATGAGAAGCGTAGAGGAGAGAGAACGATATTCTTCTCTGGTCCTTTGGTGGAGAAAAGTGGACGGTGATGGGACGCACGAAAAGGTATGCACACACACACACACACACACACACACACACACACACACACACACACACACACACACACCAGTATTCACTATGCAACGACTCATATTACTCTCATCGACGCTCACGCTGCACAAGCATCAAACCCATCGCCTTTTGCCACTTCAGTTCTATGATGCAATTTGTATTTTTCTTTCCTCAGTATCTTCAATCGATTTATTTTCTGGCTAAACGTATAGAAATGGGGGTTGATGGAGTTTAAGACTTCTAAGAAAAACCGTGCAGTGGTAATACAAAAAAATCATACTGAACAGGTTTTAACATGTACCACCTTTTTTCTTTTTCTTTTCTTTCTTTTTTTCCATTTTATACTGACATTACTTTCTCCATGGCCGCTCAAATATTGTTCCCGATTTCCATTTGCAAATATGGTGCACGTACTCTATCTTTGCTGCCAACACTAACCTGCTTTATTATCGAACTCACTCTGAGCGTTACATAAGTCCTTCAAATGCCCCACCATGACGCAGCTAATGGAATTTGTAGCGATGGCTCACGTTTTAGTGGCAACCTCCCCCCCCCCAAAAAAAAAAAAAGTAAAATGAAAATAAATAAAAATAAAGAAGGTATCTAGTATTTTTTAGGGAATCGAATTAATGCGAACGACACATGATCTTCAACACGCTAATATGACTTAGACCAAAACACCATCTACAAATAGGTTATCTACCCTCTACTTTTTTTTTTTTTTTTCCCATATCAACGTTTTACCCACCCGCCTGACACTCATATTAATAGTAGCTCACTACATCCATTTTTTTTTTTCATTCACCTAGTATCCAAACTCACTAACCATCGCTCTCCTCTGCGAAGCCATACTCTCTTGTTATCATGTCACATCAACTATTTGTCACCAAGCTCCATTCACTTTCATCAGCCATCACTTTTTTGTTGCTCCCTGTTACAATATGTGCAAAAAACTCGTCTAGCATTCCACTGCTTCAAGATTTGGGTATGTCCATCTCTTTCCACCCTGACATTCGAATAAAAAAAGAATAATCTATGGGCTGAGAAAGATAACAGGTCTCCCTCAGCAATGTTAGCCAGCAGAGGAGCGTGAGATATGAAAGAGGTGAATATTAGACAAACTTTTGCCTTAGTCTGTAGGCTACTCTCTCTCTCTCTCTCTCTCTCTCTCTCTCTCTCTCTTTCTCTCTCTTTACTGGTAGAGGAATGTTGTGATGACCTGTGAATGGTCCACCCACCCTCTCTCCATATTCATTTATCAGCGACGGGAAGTTTATTGCTGCACAAATATTTCCATATGTATGGGGAGGGGAACTGTATGGGAGGGAGTGAAATTGTATCCGTAACTGTGTGTGTGTGTGTGTGTGTGTGTGATAAAAAGGAATGGTATGCGTAAGAGGGGGTAGGGAGGGGGACCACCATGAATTGGAAATCATGTAGGTCAATGTATAGTGCTGGGGAGGGACGCCTTCACGTGGTGGCACCTATATAACTGGGCGGCTTCACTGCCCGGTTATACAAACGTCCCTCAGTTTGAGTATAAGGTGTGCACGGTGTATGGTGTGTATGGTGAATGGTGTGTATGGTGAGCGGTGTACGGTGTATGATGTGTATGGTGAGTGGTATACAATGTATGGTGTATGGTGCATATAGTGTATGGTGCGAATGGTGCACGGTGTAAGGTATATATGGTGTTTGGTGCAGCTATATGGTGTTTCAGTTATTCGGAATGGACTCTTGGATGCAGATCAACTCATTCATGTGTTTGCATTTGTAACACTTTGAAATAACAACCTTGCAACAAAATACTATATACTGCATTGCATATCAGTATTCATCATGCACATACCTGGCATTCCTAAGTCACGAGACAAAGGCGAGCTTAGACAAGGATGCACAAAGCTTACAACTCTGCTTTTCTTTCTCCTGAGTGATTGAGCGTGTTGGCTGGTAGATCGCGTCACTTCTGGGTTGAGGCTCACTAAGATACGGGACAACTGACTTGATGCTCCCAGGAAGGCATACAAGAAATATACTACACAATCGCCAAGGTTCTGGGTCACTGGATCACCGCCCAGGAATGTTGGCACATAATAAAGAGGCCCAATATGACCATGCGATGCGAGTTGTACGGACGCTTTGTCACCTACGCGTCTGCGATGTAAACACAGGCTTGAGGTAGATCTCCATTACGGTACTGTGCATTACTCTTAACCTCTGCCTAAGGACTTACTCCATTGCACAAGAAAGCACTGTAGAAAGCCTGGATTCTTATTGAAATTACAAAACAGGCAGAGGAGAGATTATTTAAGCTGCAACTTTCAACATACCACAAATGTAAGATGACACAGTGGGAAATGCTATTTATATTAGATCTCAAACTTGGGATATGTACAAAGTTATTATTCTGGTAACTTCTCCACAGTCATCTTGTATATTTAACTATAAGTAATACTTTTTGTGATGATTGTTGTGCATTACAATAAAGCCCTAGGCAGAGTAAGTTAAGCTATGTTCAGTACTGTATTGTAGAATGTCCAAACCTGTGTTTACAAGACCTTGTTTCTTCAGCTGCTTACTCTGTGCACACGGATGATTTTCCTTTTCTCAGGTACGTGGTTAATCAGGAAAATTGGTTAATATGGACTGGCTCTCCCTCAGTGGGTTCAGATTAACCGGATTTTACTGTTTTATTCACATTAATGCAAAGTATACCAATATTAAAACGATATATAAAACACAAAGGAATGTTAAGATGCTTTATAAAAAATTGCTAAGTAAGAGGTTCTGCCGACTCCTGTGTCACTAAAAGAAAAAAAAAAAGATCCATCGTGTGGTAATTGTGGCATGCGAAGGTGTGGTGGGGACAGTGAAGTAAGCCTTGGGAACAGGCTTTAAAAAACACGGGTATAAACACATTTTAGCACCACCTTGTGTGTGCAGGAGGCTGTGTCACTTTAATGAAGGGGGGAAAAATGCAGGCCATGGGGAAAGTGAGGCTCGTGACCTCAACTCGACGGTGAAGGGTCTCATTAGAGCGAAGGGGTGATGGTGAGGAGAGTGAGACAGAGGAAGGGTGGGGAGGAAGAAGAGGGAGGAATAGGGAGGGAAAAGGAGGCGTGGGAATAGCAAGGAGGAGATGGTGGGGAGGGATTGGAAGAGTTGAGAGGGTGACGTGGAGGGAGGGGGAGAGAAAGGGAGAGAGGAGTGGAGATGGAGAGGAAGGAAAGGGAGGGGAAGGGGAGGAGGACATGAATGATAATGAGGTAGGAGAAAGGAATGGGAGACACTAAAGACAGGTAGTAGATGGAGAGGAGGAGGGCGAGGGGTGGGGAAAGAAAGGGAGTGGAATAGATGAGGAGACAGGGAAGGGTGGGGCTTGGGTGGGGAGGAAGAGGGATGAGATTTGATAAAGTAAAATGGAGAGAGTGGTGAGGCAGGGGACGAGTAGAGGGAGAAGTGAGAATGAAGAAAAGAGATGAGAGAGGGATCGTCAGGAAAGGGAGAGAGGGAATGTAAGGGAGGGCAGTTTGTCTTGTGAAGAGGGATCGTTACTAAGTAGGGACAGAAGTGCCTGGAGGTCCTGCCGTCGTAATCACCCCTTACTGATTCGTTGTTACGTGACTCTGGAAATTTCGTGACATATTAGCAAATCTGTTCTTCACATTACACATCAATATGTTACTGGGGCAAAGTATATCGATATTAAAGCAACATAAATAGCATACTGAAGGATGCTAGGGTGTAATATGCAAAACAGAGAATAAATGAAGAGGTGCCTACAATGCCTCCTGTTCCTTCCGTTGCAACTCACACATTTTTAAGCCCAGGACTGCCTTGCCGAAATATTATGGGTGTCCTTTTCCCTTTAACCCTGGCGTCAAAGCTTAGTCGTTCATCCCTGTGGATTAGCGTGTCAAAGCTCTCCATTAAGCTCAGGGAAGTAAATATTCGCTAACTCTGTCGAATGTTGTTAATTGGTTTTTGCTTCGCAGTTTGCCGTCCAACAGTTATGAGGCCCTGTGACGATGGGAAAGTAGTATGCTCGAACGCACATAGACACACACACACACACACACACACACACACACACACACACACACACACACACACACACACACACACACGCACACACACACACACATCTCCGTCCCTTGGGCAAGAGTAACATCGACACTGAGTTACGTAACCAACTGTCTTGGGAAGAAAGTCGTCCGTAAAATTAACATCATTTAACTCAAAAAAAAGGGAAAGAGAAATATCAAACGCCTACTACACTTCAGACTCACACATTTTCTAACTTGATGAGAAACTGGCGACTCCTAGATCTGATTAAAAATGGAAATAAAAATAAAAAGGAGTAGGGTCATCGTTCATTAAAATCTTCCCTCCAGTTTAATCAACTTCTTTCCCTCCACCATTTATAACACCTCTCACTCGGGGTCTCCATAAAAGGGCGAGGGTTTTTATCTCCCCCGTCCTAATGAAATCCAAAGTTGCGAGTAAAAACACCTTTAAGGCTCTTACCGTCAGCATTCGTTAAGAGTTTAATGGGAGTTGGTTCAGTGACAGTAGAAGGGGGACGCCTACGCACGGTGGCACTAATATAACTGGACAGCCACACTACTTGGCATTACGATTCTCCCTGTTGCTTGAAAAGAAGTTGGTGGGGTGTAGAAGGGCATTTTTAACCCTCCTTTTTGCATATTTAGCCTCCACCTTTTTCAGCAAGGACAGCAATGGAAGCTGGTTCACCGACAGATTGAGAGGAACACGTAAGCAAAACCCTTTCTTTGAAAGCCTCCTTTGACTCAGGACTTCTCATCCTGTAATTTTTCAGCAATAACTCTCTCTGGATATAAACTTTTCTCACCTGATTTTAGCAGGTCTTATGTTTAAGACAGAATATTATATGCCCTTTGTTAACTGATTGTTTTGCTGCACAGTTGCACGGTGCAAGGTGGATTAAGAAAGTTATATGCAGGACTTAATATTATATTACAAAATTACAAACGTTAAAGATGGGTAGAATATCGACAAACTGAGTTTTAAGTGACAGAAAATAAACGTCTTACTCATCAATAGGGTGTTTTTTTGGTTTACAGTTTTACTTGTATGTCATACGCGATCACGGCTTCCTTGTTCCCACGGCCGAAAATTCTTTGCGTGGTGAGAGGGTCAGTCATGGCAGACCCTCACAGAGCTGCATTTAAGGTGGTGAAGTTTCCTAGTACGGTACATCTTTCATAGCGATTTCTTTAGCATATTACACCTAAACATTTTCTTGTATTTTATTTCAGTCGTTTTAAGATCAGCATACAGTACTTTTCATCAATAACACACAAGAAGACAACGAAATGTAATGTGAAGAATAAATCGCTAAGGAAGAAGTGTCACGAAGTCTCCAAGGCCACATGAATACACACCTCACTCCCAGTCAGTTTCTTTACCTCTCGTCTCTTTCCACCTCGCTTACATCAGTGTCTGTCATAACCCCAGTCTTCTTTTTTTCGTGGCAAGTTTGTGGAGTATTCCAATTAAAACTTTTGTGACAGCCAAAGTTCGACGAGTTGTTGTGGGCTTGACGTGGTTGATGGGAGATTCTACAGGTGTAAGGAAAGTGAGAGAGGCGTGAGGAATTAATTTAGTCTTTGGCACTCCTCTATCAAGACTCTCAGGCTGCTTTGACTCACTCTACAGGTGCAAGGATAAGGAAAATTAGTGTGAATGGTCAGTGATGTCGGCGAACTGTGTGAAATGCCATGAATACAGTGAAATGATCCAAGGAACTGTTCTTGGTTTAGGCCTTTTAATATTAACTTCCTCCTGGGCGAGACAGATCTAGTACTCTGTTCCATCTAATGCCAGACAGTTTTATTCAGCTGAGAGTGAGTTGTACGATTCTGGTTGTAAATACTGTCATCATAACCCCCTCATGGTCCCGAATATTCTAGTATTTTTATCGAAGCAGACTGCAGATCATTATATTTACCTGGGGGTGTATCTCAAGTGTTATAGTAAGACATTCTAAAGCTAGGTATTTAGACATCACCATGCCAATGTTAAAATCAGCCACTCTGAAGTTAACTATAAAGTCCTTACCATTAGAGTGTTGAAATAAGCCACCCTAACCTTAACCACATCCTGATAATGTTAAAATCAGTCACCCTAACTATATAGACATCACCCTACTCTGGTCGTCACACTGGACTGTCACCCTTGTTGTCTGACTCTCCCTCGCCTACCCAGCTGAAGGTTTACAGGGTCATAAATTAATCTTCCCTTTGTGGTTAAATGAAAATGGTGAGCATCGAGGAAGGGAAAGGGGCGTTCAGGGTCTGGCCGCTGCGTTTGCATCACCCATACTCTTTGGTGACTGATGGTGCTTGGTGAGTGTAAATGGTGAGTGTAAAAAGCGTAAATGATGAGTGTAAAGGGAGGGAAGGTGCTTGTACTTAACCAATATGCTTTGGTGACTGATGGTGCTTGGCGAGTGTAAGTGGTGACCGAGTGGTGAGTGTAAGTGGTGAATGTACGTGGTGAAACTGGAGAGGAAGAAAGGGTCTTTCAGAGGATGTCTTAGTACACTGCATTACCCATGTTTTTAATGGTTGATTGTGCTTATAAATGTTGGATGGAAATGATGATTGTAAATGAGAAGGGGGTCATTGAGAAGATGACCACTATCCTTTACACGTGCTGTATAGTGATTGATGATGATCGATGGTGATTGGTGTTAACAAACAGTGATTGGGATTAGATGTATTTTCTCGCTGGAAAGGCTAAGAAACACAGCTGCTTTTACCTCCATTTGCACCAGTTCTCTCTCCTTTTACACCATTTCCACACGTTTCCTTCGCCTCATTCCCCAGAGTGTTGTTTTCCGGCACCTCCAGACATCACTACACTCGCCATTATTGGGTTTCCTACACACACACACACACACACACACACACACACACACACACACACACACACACACACACACACACACACACACACACACACACACACACACACACACACACACACACACACACACACACTACATCTTCGCCCAGTTGTTTCCGGGTTCCTCTGCTCGTATATTTTCTTTTCTTTTCATTTTTTGTTGTTGTTGTTGTTGTTGTTGCCTGTGGGTGGTAATTGCTGCACATTCGGCTCAGAGCACAAAAAAGATGTTACGTTGGGTATTAGGTGGGAGAATTGCATAGTTTTTTTTATTATTATTATTTGTTGGAAGAGGATTTACGAAAAAAGAGAGAGAAATACCATTGTTGTAGAAATACGAATTGTTACGGTATTGCCATTGCTACGTCTAAGAGATTTCAGATATTTATACTCTTGATGATGATGATGATGATGATGATGATGATGATGATGATGATGTACTTTTTTTAAATTTCATTTTAGTGGATTGGTTTTTCATCTGACAGAAATGGACCACTCATACAATAACCATACTAATCCATGGTTGCTTGAAATTCTGTGAGACTTAGTTATGAGATAGGAACGCGTCTCCATGGTTATTAGTCAAATCAACCTTAGCAATAAACTACACATGGTCATTAACTGGACTCAGAGAGGTTAGAAATCTTTGTCAAATTCTAGTATGCTGACTCTAGAGCTCCTATCCTTCTTAGATCCCTCCTAACAGTAAATTCCTCTCTCCCCTTCCTTATTTCCTCAGTCCAGCATTCCACCTGCTTCCCTTTCCCTCAGGTCCTTTCTTTGTAGGTACAGGTGTAATTGGATGTTTTGGGTCGTGTATTTCTCTCTCTCTCTCTCTCTCTCTCTCTCTCTCTCTCTCTCTCTCTCTCTCTCTCTCTCTCTCTCTCTCTCTCCAGTAAAGAAATTCTATCAAAAATAAGCCCATGTGTTCTACGTCGTTCTGGTCTACTTTCTGCCAGAATAAAATACCTTCCGTGTGTCTCCCTATTATATATCTTTTCGAGGCATATTTCCACACGGCAGCGTCAGTTTAAGGGCGGAACATTAGGGATGAAATGCAAAGGCGTGGTCGTCGGGGTATGAGTGAGTGAAAAGCCTTCTCTTGTCGCCCCCCCCTCTGTCTGTCTGTCTGTCTCTGTCTCTGTCTGTCTGTCTGTCTGTCTGTCTGTCTGTCTCTCTCTCTCTCTCTCTCTCTCTCTCTCTCTCTCTCTCTCCCTCTCCACCCAACCGTTATGGTCCCCCTCCGTCGTCGTTGCTCAGGACTGACCATGTGCCATTTAGTACTGTAGCAGGAGAAGCACACGGTAGGCAGAAATTATATTCAAATTGTATTTTTCACATCATTATTCACTCCAGCTGGTTGTGAGAGGCTGGTAGCTGTATAAGTAAAGATAAAAGCATAAGCACACGGTTGTACACATAGCTTTATTTAAAATTCCTGAGTACGGAGGATGTAGTACAAACACACAACTTTACCTACAGTTAGAATGTAGCTTCTGGATAAGGCAAGTGTGAAAATAAGACCAAATTACCTATCTGACATGAAGCTTTATGGTTCGAGACAAGAGGTGGGCGAGGCTGGGGAGCAAAAGGGATGGACCAGTTTGGCACGTCTGATCTTGTCTGGCTGCCAAATGCTCGGCTTGCTAGGCGTCGGAGATCAGGAAGGAGGCGTCTGTCACTCTGTCCAGTTTTCCATCTGTCTCTTGAGGCGCTGAGTCAGGAGTCTTCTGCAAAGCCCTCGAGATGCTGATCTAATCGCGTCTGCAGTCTTTTTCTGTCTCTGTCTCGTCAATGCCCCTCTCTGTCTGTCTATCACCACCTCCCTTACAAATCAAACTGTTCACTTCCATCTCTCTTCGCTGTGTAGATAATAAATTTCACTGAAGTCTCCCTGTAATTCTCACGCCATTCCGAGACAAAACACTCAGACAATTAATGTTTTTCCAGCTCCCCTTCATTCCCCCCTCTGTTTCCCCTCTTCCTCCTTCTAATCCTCCCCTTATTTTCACACACAAAACTCTCTCTCTTTCTCTCCTTTGCTTCCACCCTGTCGCCTCCCCTGCCCCTGCCACCCTGCCGTCCCTGTGCCTGCAGAGAGACAATTTCTTACATGGCTGCCTCTTACTCCGAATTGTGTGGGGAAAATGAACTTGATTTTAGGGCATGGTATGGTCCAAGTCTGAACCTATTACTGTGACCCGCTTTGCTTTTTTAAACCTCATTTATTTTCCCGTAGACTGTTGTGCATCTATGTCTCATCCCTCCTTCCCTTACACATATAAGAGAGATAGATAGATAGATATATAGATAGACAGACAGATAGACAGTGTTCAGAGCACGTATTATAAACTGTTAATTTTATAGGCTGGATGTAGTCAATGCTCAAAATTTACTGTGTCCTTAATGAGTTATATATACTTGGTGAACCTAATGTGTTTTTATAACCACAAGTGCTCCACAAGTTTTTTTTTCTTTTATTTTTACTGTGCATATCGTAGGCACCAGATCTGAACCTGTCCCTAATAACCAACGCAAACATCAATTTAATACAGTTTAAACAGAGTATCCTGATTCCACGGAGCTACAAATTATTTAAATGGAAGACCTATACCCAAACAGTGAAACTTTATCCTTACAATAAGAGAAATTTTTGTATGTGGCTATAATTCTTTCGATAGAAATAATGGAAACCCCAGTTCTTCATTCTTCTCCCATCCTCTAAAAAAAACAACTGACATGTAATATGATTTGGTATCCCTTTGTTAATGTGAGTCATGAAAATACAGACGGCCACACACACACACACACACACACACACACACACACACACACACACACACACACACACACACACACACACACACACACACACACACACACACACACACACACACACACACACACACACACACTGATAAAAATGTCCTTGTATGAGCCGGAAACAAAAGCGTCTCAAGTAAATCACTGTTAATATTTACGTACCGGCAGTTGGATGATAATACCGAATTTGAGGGGCTATACTCTTCTTACTCTAACTTGGCCAAAAATTACCATCTCTCCATCCTGAATTCCGACGTGTAACGATAGGTTAACACTAAAATATAATGCTAGTCACGAAGAAGTGCTTTTAAGGAGGATGTGGAGCCCTAGTATTATCTTTCTCTGCAAAAGGACGAAAATCTGGGCCATATTAAGGTAAAGGAACTACAGTTAATTTCCTCGGATTTTTATATTCTGGAACACACTTGGCCCGGCACGACCTCGTATGTATGGGGACACACACATATGACCTCCTTTGGTACACCCGCACGTACACACGCATACACATACACATATACACATACCCATAAGCGAGCTCAGATGCAATGTTATACATACACAAGCCTAGCCTCCTCTGGCACACACACACACACACACACACACACACACACACACACACACACACACACACACACACACACACACACACACACACACACACACACACACACACAGACAACCAGACTAAGGGTAGATGAAAGCTACTGGCTTAAAAACAGTTGAAAATTCTGAGGGAAAAGATAGAACCAATCATCTTGCCAAAACTCTTCATAAAACATTCCAGTAAATTTTCCACTTCCTTTAAAGCGTCTCTAACATGAGAAGAAATTTTTATATTGTTTTCGAGTGCCTGAATTTTAAAGATGTTTATGAATCTTACTGTCTGTGGACTTGGGCATGCGATAATATACATACTTTGCGATCTAAATAAATGTTTGTTTTTATTTCTCACTGTCTTCATTCCAGTTTCGTTCACCTTATTATTCTCTACACCCTTATTTATTCATTAATTCTTTTCTTTTTCCCTCTCTCACTTTTATTTTTTTTTACATTGAGCAGTGCTTCGTTTCCTTTGCTCTACGTTTTTATTTTATTTTATTTTTTTCACTTCGAAGAGACTCGTTTCCTTGCCATTTTTCCTTCTTTCTAATTTATTAAGTAATTCATTCCTACTTCTCCTCGTATTTATCTCTTTTCCTCCTTTTTCGAATCTTTCTTCATCTCTTTTCTACCAGATGTGTTTCCTACCTTCCTCATGTCTATTACTATCCTTCTCTTCTCAGATTTTGTAATTTTTCCTACCTGTTTTTTATCTTTCACTCAAGTTCCTGTCAGCTCTGTCTCTTGCCATCCTTCCATTCTTTCTTTAATATATTTTTGTCTTCTTCACCCCATGTTCATTTCTTCTCCACCATCATTTCTCTTCCTCTTTTTTGCACCTCCCATCATTCTTAGTTCCTGCCATTTCTTCATTTTATCACCGCTCGCTTCTTCTCTTTTCCTTCCTTACACACTTGTCTCCTATCAGTCTCCTCGTTCCTTGTTGCTTACTCTCCTTTTCGTTTTCTCTTTCTTCTTTCTTCCTCACTCGTCTCCTCTTCCTCTCTCTTGTCCGCCATAGAGCGTCTAACAAGTTCCTTCCTCCGACTCGCGACATTCCTTTTCTCCCTCGCACATTTACCCCTCAATTTTCTTGTCATCTCCTTATCCTATCTCTATTCTGTCTTTTTCTTTTCTGTTTTGCCCTTAATTCTCTCTCTCTCTCTCTCTCTCTCTCTCTCTCTCTCTCTCTCTCTCCATGTTTTGTTCAATTCCCTTCTTTCTCTCAATTTCCTCTCACATTCACCACTTCAGTTTCATGTCATCTACTCTTTATGTTATTATCCTGTTTTATTTTTTCTATTTTCCTTCGTCGATATTTGATTTTTTCTTAGCTTTATTTAATTCCTTTCTTTTTTCCCAACTTCCTTTCAGCATCATCACTCCCTTTTTCCTGCCACGTCCCCGTCCTGTCATTACTCTATTTTTTTGCATATTCTCCTTTTCCTTCATCCAAAATTCATCTCCTTTCCATGCTGTATTCTTTTCTTTCTTTCCTTTAATTATTTTCTTTGACAGTTTCTCGGCCCATTTTCCTGCCATCTTTCCATTAACCATTTATTACTCTTATTTTTCTCTTCTTAATCTTAAATTTTCCCTCTTTTTATCCTCCTTTCGCTCCTGTCTTTCCCTTATTATGTTTTCTGCTCTTACCTCCACGCCCGACCTTCCTTCCTTCCCTCCTTCCTTCCTTCCTTCTCCTCCTCTCTCCACTCACCTCCCCGCCTTCCCTGTCTCTCACATGTTAGCCAATTTATTCCAGCATCTCCTAGACCCACTTTTTCTTCTCTTTCTCCTATATTTTCTTTTAATCTCCTCTCTTCTCTTCGTGTTGTATTTTTTCTTGACTTCTTTTTTGTTTTTATCTTCGCACTGTTCTTAAATTTGTCCAAGTTTCCCATCTTCCTTTTCTTCCAATTTTTTCGTTTTCTTTTCTCTCCTTCGCTTGTTACTTCCCTTTCTTCCTCCCTTCCATCTTTCCTTCCTTCCTTCCTTCCCTCTTTCCTTCCTTCCTTCCTTCACTCACTCACTCACTTACCCCACCTTCCCTGTCTCTCGCATGTTAAACAATTTATTTCTGCTTCAGCGGCCGTAAGATCCGCCTTTTCTTTCTCTTCCTTACAATCTTTTCTAATGTCTTCGTTTTCCAGCCTCACTGTGTTCATTTCTTGACTTGCTTGTCTGGTTGAATGTATTACTCTTTCGTCATCCCCCCCTCCGTCTCTCTCTCTCTCTCTCACACCCTTCACACGCCAAGCCCTCTCAGCAACACAAACACACCCACCTCTTTCCATTTACCTCGCCCTCCCTCTCTCCCTCTCACCCCTCTACCCGAACACCCAGCTCCTTTCAGGCCTCTCGATCCCTGGCCCCTTCTCTCACTCTTTCCTCTCGAACTACAAGCAAACAGAGAGAATGGACCAGTTGTTTTCCCTTTACCCCTTACGTACCCTTTGTAACATCGGTTTTTTTCCTCTAGAGTTCTTTCTCCTTTAGTCCGGATTTTTCAACTTCACTCAGTTACCGTCTCTCTCTCTCTCTCTCTCTCTCTCTCTCTCTCTCTCTCTCTCTCTTTCAGAAAATCATCGGACTGTATCGCTCTACTTTTACTTTATCTCTATGTGTATTTTTCCCAGATTTTCTTCCTATAGTCTAGATTTTTTTCGTGTTTACTCTATCTTCCTTTTTTTTTTTTTTTTTAATTTTTTTGGACTGTTACCGGACTCCATCGCTCTATTTTTGCTTTATCTGTGTGTGTGTGTGTGTGTGTGTGTGTGTGTGTGTGTGTGTGTGTGTGTGTGTGAAATTTACAGGATCCCTAGCATGACTCCATAATTTCCTCCCCATCTCTTATTTTTTAAAGTTCCTCCCTCGGTTTTCTTTCCTCCTCCTCCCCTCATACTAAAGGCAATAATGGAGCAAAAGTGAGACATTGGAAAGCCTGAGCGTGAAGGAGGAGATGGAAGAAAGGGGGAGCTTCAGGATTCATATTGGAAGCTCTCTCATTTGCATCTTTCAACGTCGCTCATGTGAGATCAAGGCTTATGATTTTATGCTGTCGATTTCTACCATCCATCATCCCTCCCCCCTCCCCCCCTCCCCCCCTCTCTCTCTCCCCCTCCCTCTCCACATCAGGAGCGTAGGGGTCCAGGGTTAGGCTACTGATTCCCGACATTTAAGGCAAGAGTGACCAGTCTCACTAACCCCTGAGTGGCATTATGTGAGAAATAAAATCCAACCATCCCTCGAATATAAACCCTGGGGAGCTGATCTGACATTAGTAGCAGTAGTAGCAGCAGTAGTAGTAGTAGTAGTAGCAGTAGTAGTAGTAGTAGTAGTAGCAGTAGTAGTAGTAGTAGTAGTAGAAATAGTAGCTGCAACTCCATTCTCATCTGAACGTGAACCAGGTGGACTACCGGCCGCAGGTAAATGAATTACAGGTGTGAAAGGAGACAGTGGACGCAGGCAGGAACGAACTTGCATCCCGGGGCGCAATAAGACGGACTTCAAAGAGGGACGTGGCAGGGGAGGAAGTGGCAGGGGAGGAAAATGAAGCAATTAAGTGCATGAGCCTTGGAGGAGAAAAAGCTCACTCTCTCCAGCACGAAAGATGAGCCTTACATTGAATATATAAAAAAAAGCTTTGTTGTTTATAGGAATAATAGAAGCTCATTTTTACGCTGTCTCTGCTACCACACGATTTTATATACTTTTATTGTGTGTGTGTGTGTGTGTGTGTGTGTGTGTGTGTGTGTGTGTGTGTGTGTGAGAGAGAGAGAGAGAGAGAGAGAGAGAGAGAGGAAGGGGAGGCGGTTGCCAAGGATGCAGAAAACAAAGCTATTAAGTGATGGAGTCTGCAGGTGTAATGAGCAAAGGGGGAACTGCTGTAAAATTAACGTGAACCACTAAGGGGAAATTAATGTATGAGGAAGGGGATGGAGATGAGCGAAGAGGAAGATGTAGTAGTAGTAGTAGTAGTAGTAATAGTAGTAGTAGTAGTAGTAATAGTAGCAAGAAGGACGTGGAAAATGGAGGAACTATATTTTCATTTTTTTCCGACAGCTTTTGTTAATTCATCCATCCAATCATCATTTAACCATTTTCCGTTTTATCAGGAGCGTAGGGACCTGGGGCCAAGCTACTCATATCTGACAAATTAGATAGGGGTGACCAGCCTCATTGTCCCCTGAGCGGCATCAAGTGAGCAATACATCCCAACCACTCCTCGGATACAAACCTTTACGGACCCAAGGTTTCTGTCAATACTGCGAGGAAATGTCCGATGAACTTTTTCTTTTTCATGTATTTGCACAAACTGGTCTACTGATTAGTTTGCTTTAAAAAAGATGAAAAAGAAGCGAAATTTTGGACGAGAGAGAGAGAGAGAGAGAGAGAGAGAGAGAGAGAGAGAGAGAGAGAGAGAGAGTTTTAGAGCCAAGTTTCTGATATAAATAAACACTGGTATTCTGTGAGCGTCTGTGAATCGTGGAGGAGGATTTAAAACTTAATTATAAGTTTATGTGGAGGAAAGATTTAATTCCATACCCTGAATTCCAAACACAAACAGTTTTTAGAAGAGTTAAATTATTCTGCGTTCCAACAATGATATATGTATGTACAGTAATGGCCAAAAGTTAGTCGACATTTCTATTTAATCTTTTTGCATCCTCCTTCCCGTAGATCAGGGGTAGAATTCAATACTATGGCTCTATTTCCTTCCCATGGCACTGCATCGTGACTAGCACCATATTCTAATCTCTTGTTACAGGTCAGAATTTAAAGATGGAGAGATGGCAAAGGGAGAGAGAACAGTATATATTTTTTTTTGCGCCTCTCAGCTTCTCCATTCATTCCCACCGTTGTTGTTGTTAGACTACTGCTGCTACTACTACTACTACTACTACTACTACTACTACTACTACTACTACTATTACTACTGCTACTACTACTACTATTACTACTGCTACTACTATACTATTACTACTACTATTATTAATACTATCATCATCATCATCATCATCATCGTCATCATCATCATCATCATCATCATCATCATCATTCTCTTGACCCAATATCCCACCCATCACATTCCTTTTCTTTTCTTTTCCCTCCCTCTGACCTTTTTCGTTCACCAAACTCATTAGCCACATATCCCCCTTCCTACCACCTCCACCACCACCACCACCACCACGAGGGCAGTTCTCCCTTTGTATGTCTGTCTCAGGTGGGGGTCCATGGAAAATATTACTCCCTAGGGTGGTATAGCCGGGGTAGGGAGGAAAAAGGGAGAAAGGGAGGGGTCCTGATGAGGTGTAGGGAGGATGGGAGAGGATGGTGAAGATGATATGGAAGTCTGAGAAACAGGGATGAGTAGGCAGTAGTAGTAGAAGTAGAAATAGTTGTAGATGAAGCTAGTAGACTGAGGACCAATGCAGTTTTTATTTATTCCTATCACCACCACCATCACCACCACCACCAACAACAACAACAACAACAACAACAACAGCGTTCCAATAATAGATGAGCGAAGTGGCCCCACAGAATATTAAAAAAAAAGAATATAAAAATAACTTACGTGACAATTATTTCACACCAAAGTTTTTCTGTTTTTCCCTTCCCTTTTTTTTTTCAGGGAGGGACGTGATTGAGGGTCGAGCGAGAGGATCGAAGTCTAAATAAAACTGATCCTTTAAGAGCCATTCAACTCTGCCCTGTTTCTAGTGGCCAAGGGTTGATTTGGGAAAGGGAGAAAATAGAGAGAGAGTTTCAGGGGCTTCTGTTGCAGCGTTTTGTTAGTGTGGGGCTGAGTGTGCGTGATGTGTTTTGAGAGAGAGAGAGAGAGAGAGAGAGAGAGAGAGAGAAATAGACAGATAGATATAGATACACACAGGTACTAAAAATAATTACCTCCAAAAACCACCGCGCAAACTTTGAGGAAGGCGCCAAGCATTTCATTTACGCTGTCACTCATATGTCCATCCCAAAAATGCGCGTGTCCAAACTCGGATAGAATTTCATAAGCGTTCGTACACCGTAAAAAGAGAGAGAGAGAGAGAGAGAGAGAGAGAGAAATTCCAGGCTTCCATCCACGGTCAGAGTGTTGCGTGTACTGTGTGTGTGTGTGTGTGTGTGTGTGTGTGTGTGTGTGTGTGTGTGTAAACTGGAATGAGTCAAAAATTCATAATGCATAACTTTTGTATGAGTGTGTAGATTACCCCAAAGTTATCCATCAACCTTGGAGAAGCAAATGAATGAAATAATTGAAATGAATAACTTACACCGTGGATTCCTTAGTTAAAATATTTTCAACTCCACACAGCAGAAAAGAATAACAAATCCAAATCTTTTAACTGAAGCAAGAAGGAGGGTTTTCTGCCATTTGTACAGTCTTCGGAATTTTTTGAAACGCGTCACACTATTTTCTCGCAATATTGAGGTGTCTTGGTCAGCGGGTTAGGCTCAGTGCCCTTCTTCCTCGTTGGGGACGCCTTTCAGCCAGATTGGGCTAATTTGGAGGAGGTGGACATTTCTCATTACATGTTCGTGAAAGGTGTTTGTCCTCTGCTTTTGCTTTCATTCGCCTAACATCTTGTATGGTAATAATAACGATGGTGATAAACAACTGAATTAGTAAATAAAATAAATAAGTAAATGTGTTTGTGTGTATGTATATATGTGGGAGGGGAGTGGGAGGGGAGTGGAAGAGGAGTGGACGAGGAGCAGAAGGGGAGTAGGAGAGGAATGGGGGAGGAGTTAATGCCGAGAAATAAAAATGCAAGAGAAAATACGAAAATAAAAACGCAACACATCAACTGCATTACCGATACAACGCTTCTCTAATTACTTCCCTTTTTCTCCCGGAAGTTTAAGTAAATTATTCCGACGCTAAAAATACCTAAATATAAACTAAACATCGATCATTACGACCCTCCAGTAAGCTTTGTGGATCTGGAAAGCTTAGAGGGAACGAGAGAAAGCTTACTGGAATGCATTGTGTAATTATTTTTTTGAGAATGGGTGCTTGGTGTTGTGAAAGTCGTGAGAAATACAGTAGTAGTAGTAGTAGTAGTGATGGTGATCGTGGTGGTGGTGGTAGTGGCAGTAGTAGTAGTAGTAGTAATAGTAGTATGAAAAAAAAAACGCATTTTTTTTATATTTTTCTTCGTTAATTTCTTACGCTTTTCGTCCTTTCTTCTTTTTTTCAGTCATTCTGTGTGTGTGTGTGTGTGTGTGTGTGTGTGTGTGTGTGTGTGTGTGTGTGTGTCCTGCTGTAGTCTGTTCTGTTCTGTTTTGATCTTGTCTACATTTGCTCTCTTCTTCCTCCTCTCCTTCTCCCCTTCATTTTACCTCCTTCCCCCTCACTCTCATTCTCCACTATCTCTCCTCACACGCACCGTACTCTTCTTCAGGGTTGAGCTTCTCCATCCTTGCCTCCTTCCCCCCCCTTCTCTCTCTCTCTCTCTCTCTCCTCTAGGTGATTCTGTTTAAGATTTCCCGGAACTACATTTCCATCTGCGAGTTTGTTCATCTCCTCCACCGTCCCCCCCCCTCTCTCTCTCTCTTTCTCTCTCGTCCTCGTGCGCTTCCAGGATTTCAATTGGTAGCGTAAAAGTACATCATCAAATTTTCAGAGAACCCTGCGTGTTGACCCACAAGGCGAGATAATAGCGGGAAAATAAAACTAACTTATTTTCCCAGGCCGTGTAATTCCCTTTATTGTCCCTCTCGTTTCCATGGCTGACTCTATATTCTTTCTTTCCTTTTTATTTTGTCATTGTCATTTTATATTACCCTTTGTGCCTGATATTTTCACGTAATTAAGTGGTTAAGTGGACGTTGGTGAGGGACTGGCCAAGTAAAGTGACGATGCGAGTGACTGTGTGATGGAATGGGACTTCATGGCCAAACTGACCATCACCGAGGCGCCCACACACCTGCCCCACCTCTCACACACACACACCTGCCAAGACGACTTCCAGACCTGTCAGCCCATCCCACCACACCTGTCACCCCGTCCCTCCACACCTGTCACCCCGTCCCACCACACCTGATACCCCATCCCATCACACCTGTTACCCCATCCCACCACACCTGACATCTCGATCCACCACATTTGCTAAGACTACCACACCACAACTGGGACAATTCACACACCATGTCCCACCACACTTGTCCCCGTGTCCCACCACACCTGTCCCCATGTCCCACTACACCTGTCCCCATGTCTCACCAAACAGGGAAAGTATGGTATAATATAAAATTAGTGAGAAGTATTAAAAAAAAAAACTTTCACCCTATTACCCGTTCAAGAATGGGGGAACAGAATCAAGAAATAGGGAGAGGAAGGCATAAAAATAACAGCGAACCATAAAAAAAAAAAAAACTGCAAAGCGAGAATTTCCGGCTTATAGAACTACGGAAAACGAGTATGTGATGATGGTACGTTAACTAAGAGAGAGAGAGAGAGAGAGAGAGAGCGCATTTATCTTTTTTCCTCCCCGTAATGAGCTAACACTGTGAGTACTACATGAATTTTGACATTTGGGGTGCAGACGAGGTGACTGTATATGCTGGTACGTAATTAGCGCGTCACTAATTGCTCACCTGTGCTATCTATTGATTTATCTATCTGTTCATCTATGTGTCCCTCTATCTATCTATCCGTGCAAATGTAAGCGTGTACATGAATGAGTACGTATTAATGTGCACGTGGGAACATATGTTTGTAAAGTTGTGTACGTGTATGCAAGTGACCCCATGTGTTTGCGAGTATGCTAGTGTGTGTGTGTGTGAGTGAGAGAGTTTTTAAAACCCTGGTGCATTATGGGTCTTTTGCCTCACCTGAATCGGCTCTAAGTCCAAGGGGGATATTCAGCCGCTACCTGTAAAACTGAATCAAAGGCTGAGAGCGCGGCAACAGTGGAAAAAAAAATGATACTCAAAGGAAATCCACGGCGACCCAACGAGAGGATGTGCAAAAAAAAAAAAAATGCTTTAAAGGGGAGTCGGTTCTTAACGGAGTAGTCTTTGATGCAGATTTTTCTTCCTTTTTTTTCTTTTAGGGCAGAATTTTGTGACCCCTTCTCTTTGCTTCGTTATGCCGAGTCGGGAAATAATTCGCTTTGCATCTGCTCACGGCTCTCGCTGCTACGTCACACTTGCTTTATCGTCACAGTCTATAACTAAACCAATTATGTAAACTGCGACCTGGTTATATCATCAGCAGTGGGGGCATAAAAACAGTTGGACAAGATAAAATAATAGACAACTCACACATCAGAGAGAACAATATCATCCTCAATTTTCTGATAATTAAATAATCCTAGTTTCTCGTGAACACATGTCTGTCCATCAGATCAGAACTGATATGCACTTCCCACTCTACTCTTCAGTTATCTTCAGAAAATCATCGTGAGCAGAGCATACGTTAGTGGCGGGGCATATCGCCTGTGACATAGAGTGGATTTCTGTGAGTAGGCAGATTATTTGCACTTCAGGATCCGAAAAAAAAAAACAAGGCTTGAATGCGTATGTAGTCTGTCCATTCTAACTGGGCGTAAAATTAGTGTCTTCATCTTAAATGCTGAGGTATAGCAAGAGTTTATAGTGAGGACGAACTGCTACTGGAAGGATGTAGAGCCGTAATAGTGTTCTTTTTCGCCACTGAACTACAGAGAATTAAGCTGCAAGAGGACGAAAATCTCCTCCTAGTTAAGATGTATGAGCAATGATAGAACTGTTTCCCCATGTCTAAAAATAATTAGTGTCATCCTTACCTGGCTACATACACCTGTCTCGGCTCCTACACCTATGCTTCTTTCAGTGCGTTCGTCCTGCCCTCCTCTTCATCCCCCCCCCCTCCTTTCCCTTCCTCTCTCCTTCCTTCCTTTTCCTCTCCTTCCTCTTCGTACTGACTATCCCCCCTCTCTCCTCCCCTTCCTTATCTTCCCTCTCCTCCCTTGTGTCTTTCTTCTTCTCATCTCCCCGTCCCCTCCTCTCCCTTTCCTCCACCCGTCCCGTCCTCTTCCTCTCCCCTCCCCTCTCTTTCCTCTTCTCTCCCTCCTCTTGTTCCCTCTTCCCCTCCTCTTCGTCTTCCTCTGTGAATACCCTCACACACTGACCTAACCAACCATTATACCGTTCCACCAGCCCATGATGCGGGGCGGATTAGTCTGGACCCGAAAATTGGCTGCCCGTCAATGGTTCCAAAATGTTTCGCCCTTTTTGAGTAATATTTTTGAGGCTTTGAGCGATTCTGTGATCAGCCTAAAGCAGCTTTATTTCAGCGCCATTTTGAATTTTTGTCGTCACTGTTTGAGTAAGGATTTATATAAATTTTTTCTTTCCTTTTTTTTTTTGGTTCATGGATCTAGACTGATTTTGTGAACATGGATTTTTTTTTCCATTAGTGGGATCGACCCGCTGTAAAAATTATTATGGGTAGGACGCTTGGAAAATCTCGAGTGTTTCTTAATATAAATGGATTCAGAGAACGTTTATGCACAAAAATATGCACCTTTGTGAGAGGAAATCAATAATATTTTGGTTACTTTAAATCAGGTTTCTCAATTAACTTTACTTAAACAGCTGAGGAAGTGTGGAAAGGCTTGTAGTGTGTTCAAAGCACTCTGGTGGTTCTCTCAGGAACAACAACACCCTGTCTGACACACCAGATGCCGCGTTACAGTCGAGAAAATGCTTGCCTCTCTTGTCCACGCGTCTGTTTTGTCGAGAGGAAACTCCCAGACAAACTCGTGAAAGAAGCGAGCGTAGTGTTTACAAGCAGGGTGAGAAACTTTGCAACGAGCGATTTTCTGTGTGAGACGAGACCCCGTAACACTCGCTGCGGGCTGAGAGGAGAGGCGTGGGCAGTGCGGTAAGAGATGAACGATGTGGAGTTGAAGAGAAAGCGGTTTTGAAGAGGAGTTTCAGAGACAGGGATGTTGTGATGGTAGTGCTGGTGGTGGTAACTGCGGTAGTGATGACTGTTGTGGTGATGGTGGTGGTATTTCTAATGGTGGCGGTGGTGATGGTATTCGTGATGGTGGGAAATGTGATGGTGGTGGTGGTGGTGGTGGTGGCAGCTGTGGTGATAGTGGCAGAATAGTGGTGATGGTTGTGGCATAGTGTTGATGGTTGTAGCAATGGCGTAGGTGGTAGTGGTGGTGGTGGTAATGGTAGCTGTGATGGTGGGAGCACTGCTGGTGGTGGTAGTGGTGGTAGCTGTGATGGTGGCAACAGCTTAGCATGACCTGAGCCGGCCACCTTTAACACGGGGGCGGTAGGTACTTGTACACACACACACACACACACACACACACACACACACACACACACACACACACACACACACACACACACACACACACACACACACACACTGGTTAACTTGTGAGGTTCGGACGTGAAGGAGTAAATGTTCAAGATGGTATAGTTAATTATAAACATTCTCTAACTTAATTCCTGTGTAAGATTCGTTTTAATTTTGCTGTCATTTATTTACGTCTGTCTAACACTTCATATCCAAAACTGACCAAAAGATAAAACTGAAAAAATGTAATTAAAATTATTATGAGTATTATTTTACTTTTACATGGATTTGCTAATGGTAGAAAATAAGTAAGATCCTTTGTGAAAACAGCTCCAGTCTTGGGTGTGTAGCTCACATCTCTAGCCAGATGTTAGACTTGTCGCAGCCCTTGTTCCACCCTCTCCTCTCTCTCTCTCTCTCTCTCTCTCTCTCTCTCTCTCTCTCTCTCTCTCCCCCTCTCTCTCTCTCTCTCTCCCTCTCCCTCTCTCTCTCTCTCTCTCTCTCTCTCTTTCTATATTTACCGATCTATCTGTCTGCCCTCTATCCATTAACCTATCTTTCTGTCTCTCTGTCTATCTATCAGCAAAGGAAACTCCCACGGCTAAAGCACTGAAATAATTACCATTGAACAATACTCCTGGTGAATCTTCGAAATCGTTCCTTTGGTAATACACTTGCAATGGATAACGAAGCCTGTGTAATAATAAATATAAATAGTGAGAGTTATTCTGAGTAACATACCCACAAAACATGCACGTAATTTTGTCTGTGTGGGTGAATTACGAGAAGGGAGCATCATTACTGTGATCTAATGGCCTGTGTAATAACCCTGTACTATTTACGGCAGTGTAATTATGTCGTGAGCTTGAACGTTGTGCGTGTCCGTGTGCGTTATGACACGAGATTAGTTTATGCTCCTGTGTGTGTGTGTGTGTGTGTGTGTGTGTGTGTGTGTGTGTGTGTGTGTGCATTTCGAAAGCTCTGGAACATTTTTGGAGTAAGTCCATCCATTTTTAGCACATTTTTTTGATTAGGTTGATCCTTTTATTATATATCTAAAAATTCAATATAAGGAGAAAGATCAGAATTACTCCCAATTTCAGTTCACACTCCCCCTCTCCTTCAATCCCACACCCCTAATGAAGGAATCTTGGGAGAACACCTGAGCACCTCCCATTATTTCCATTTCCGGGTATTTACTTTTCAGACACCCTTTTTTCCTCTGTTTTTTCCCATTTGTATTTCTCTTCTCTCCTGTACCCTTCTTGGTTCGAGAAATACTGGTCTTAAATAGGTGAAACGGGAGGGAATTTATTTACTCAAGGTACGGCGATTGTGAGTGTGGTATGAAACGAGGTCTCTCTGGTCGTGATGGTGAGAGAAAGGGAGAGAGTAGGACATGGAGAGAGAGGGAGAGAGGGAGAGTTGTGAGAGTAGGGAGAGGGAGAAAGAGAGAGGAGAGGGAGAGAGAGTCGTGGGAGTATGAATATTACAGCAGGATAAAGAGGAGAGAGGGAGAGAAAAAGAAGGAGAGAGGAAAAGGGAGAGTTGTGTGGATAAGAATAATAAGAGCTGGAGGGAGAGGAAGACTGAGAGAGGGAGAAGGAGTAAGAGTTATGGTGTTGCAGCTGGACAGAGAGGGTGAAGGAGAGAGGGACAGGGAGAGAGAGTTGTGGGAGTAGGAGTGTTGTAGTCGGGATGGGGAGATAGAGGGTGAGAGAGAGTGTGTGTGTGTGTTGTGGTAGTAGGAATGGTACAACAGGAGGGGGAGAAATAATGAGAGGGAGAGAGACAGGAAGAGGAAGACTGAGAAAGAGAAAGAGAGAGTGTAGGAGTGTTGGGGCTTGGTCTGCAGTGTGGCCAATTCCTGCCTCCCCATCTGTGGCCAATTCCTGCCTCCCCATCTGTGGCCAATTCCTGCCTCCCCTGTCTTTCAAGGCGCAGAGGGGCAGGGAAATAGGGAGCCAGATGCTTCCATTACAGGCTGCAGTTCAGTACTCTCTCTCTCTCACACACACACACACACACACACACACACACACACACACACACACACACACACACACACACACACACACACACACACACACACACACACACACACACACACACACACACACACACCTTTCGTCACGATGCTCACTGAAGGTTGGTGCGATATCTAGTTAGCATCGCGTCCTCTGGCTGAAAGGATTAAGGGTATTTATAAATCTACATACCATCCTACTACACAGCCTAAAGAAACTAACCTAATCTTCTCTAAGTTAATCTAACCTATTCTAACCTAAGTAAAGTCTAATCTATCCTCACCGAACAGGATCAAAACCTCTTCCAACACAGATCAATAACCAGTTTTACGTTTCCTTGATCCTCCTCTTTAGAACGTAGTCTCCTCTCTGTGTCACCAGCCACGTCCACCACAACCAACCCCTGAACTTTTACAGCGAAGTTATAATTAGCGTACTCACCACCTCTGTCAGGGAGAGAGGAAGGGAGGATGAGAGGGCGTGAGATGAGAGGCAGGAAGTTAAGGAGCGCGAAGGAGGGTGATGGGCGGAAGGAGGGATTTTACTTGTGATTCTTTCCTGTTATATTATTTTGGGGGGAATATCTGCAACACACACACACACACACACACACACACACACACACACACACACACACACACACACACACACACACACACACACACACACACACACACACACACACACACACACACACACAGGGACATTTTGGTTATCATGAATAATACCACATTTAAGTGTTAATCAGGTGCTACAATCAGACTTCAAAATGGAGAGATGATAATTTTAGGTCAAGTTAGATTAAAAAAGAAAAAGTATAGGAGGGAAGAATAAGGAGCTGGAAAATCGGCATCAGACAGGACTTGCATGGCGGTAAAAGCAGCGAACACCCGGTGAGTGGATGGTAAATGTCAAATGTCGGCCGTCCGGAATGCTCTGCTAAGGTCTTTATCGGAATTCGAAGCATTCTCATCGCAAAACGGGGCAGGCAGTGTGTGTGTGAGAGAGAGAGAGAGAGAGAGAGAGAGAGAGAGAGAGAGAGAGAGAAGACAGACAGACAGACAGATGGCAGTGGTGGTGGTGTATGTGGTGGTGATGGTAGTGGTAATATGAATATGTAAGCCTTATGCAACCACCTAAGGGGTATCAACAACAGAACACCATATCTCAAAGCACTGAATACCATAGGGACTCAAGGACAAACTTATCGCTGTTGTGATAAAAGGATTAACACACAGAAGAATTACACTGTTATGCTCTGATCCGCCTAATGGATGGCCTCTTTGTCCACCTGAGTCTTTGTCTAGGTATTCATGTTCTCTGGCCATTTTGCGTGACTTTACCGCGTCCACCAACTCTGTCATATCGTACGTCATGGCGCCATTTGGACACCTCATTTTAGACATTCTGATTCCCTTTACGTCCCTTTTATTTCTAGAGTTTCTGATGCCCTTTACGTCCCTATTATTTCTAGAGTTTCTGATTCCCTTTACGTCGGTATTATTTTAAGAGTTTCTGATACCCTTTATGTTCCCATTATCTTTATAGTTTCTGTTACACTTTACCTCCCTATCATTTTTAGAGTTTCAGATACACTTTACGTCCTATTATTTTTAGAGTTTCTGATAAATTTACCGTCTATTTTCTTTATGGAGGTCGCTGTTAAAAATTGCGTTCGGATGATTATGACAATGATGGTAATGATGATGATAATGATGATGATGATGATGATGACGATAATGATTAATATGATGATGATGATGATGAACCTAACTGAACTTAATTGTTTACCATACCAATACCCGAGTTATGTTTACTTATCAGCCACAAACTTTATTTTAAATTAACCAAAAGCTTGTATAACATCCACAAGCTGGTCAGAACAAATAGACAGAGTTCGTTCTTCCCCCAGACCAATCAGGAAGTCGATAACTTCAGTTGTGTAAGTTTGTGTGTGTGATGTGTGATGTTTTCTGAGCGTTGTTGTGGTGGTGGTGGGGTATTGTGGTGGTGGTGGTAGCGGTAGCGGAGTTGTGGTAGCAGGGTGTTGTTGTGGTGGTGTGGTGATGGTGGTGGTGGCGTTGTGGTATTGATGGTGGTAGCAGGGTGTTGCGATGGTGATGGTGGTGGTGTGGTGGTGGTGGTGGTGTTGTGGTAGTGGTGGTGGTAGCAGGGTGTTGCGATGGTGATGGTGGTGTTGTGGTGGTGGTAATGGTGGCAGGGTGCTGTGGTGGTGATAGTGGTGTTAACAAGCCAAATGTAGAATGAGGAATGGAGTACTGGTAGATGCTTATTCATTTATTTATCTTTTTTAGACCATGAATTATATAAAAAAAATGATATGAAGAGAAAAGAAACGAGAACGAGTAAAAAAAATATAAGAAAACATAGAAATCTCAAAAACCTCATGTAGCTTCTCAAAAAAGGATCCCAAAAAATGAAAAAATCGAACATGAAAACAAGCAGTGTGGAGAACAATGGAAGGCTGACTGGGGGAACGTAAGTCGGGGAAGTTTACAGCAGAAATTTGACAGAATATATAGGGTAAAAATTGGGAAAATAGGTGGGTGGGTACAGGGGATGAAACGTGAGGAAGGTATGGAGAGAAAAGAAAAAGGTGTGTAGGGTGAATGGGAAAGAGAAAAGAAGAAAGGAGATGAAAGGAAAAGAGAAAGGAGGGAAGTGAGAGAGAAGAAGAAAAGGATATGAAAGGAAAAGAGAAAGGAAGGAATTGAGATGAAGAAGAAAATGAAAAGACGAAGACAGGGAAGCGAAATGGAGATGAAAAGGGATAGGAAAATAGGAAAGTGTGACGAAAGAAAAGAGAAAACAGGAAAATGCAGATGAAAAGGAGAGCAGAGAAAAGATGAAGGGCGATAGCAAGAAAAGGACTGAGGAAGGAAAAGTGGGAGGAAAACGAAGTTGGAGAAAAAATTAAAATGAAATGAATAGGATGGAGAAAAAAGATAATGAGAAGAACAAGAATAGAGAAAAACAATCGGAAAATTAATTAGAAAACTAGAAAATGGTGTAGAAAAAAAATTATTAAAGGAAAATAATATTGTGATAAAACTTAGAAACAACCTTACTCTGACACGTGATTGGAACATACTTCAAAATCATAAACACTCAGAGAACGCATACCTCCGTCAGGGCAGCACTATCCTCCCTTCTGATCAAGATGTTTTTGGCTATTGGCACCCCAAATTTAGTCGCTTCTTCCTCTGATGATCCACAGGCCTAATTTCAAAATGGATGCAATTCCCTCCAATGGATTCCTCATATTGTTGCCAACAGACAGACAGACACACCTACAGAAAAGCATAATATCCGTGAGTGAAGTAAATATAAGGTTATATAAATATGCATGAATCCTTAAAAATTGCCCAGCAAAAGAAAAATCCCTAAAACATGGACACGCCATCCCCAAAGTTGCAGCGAAAAATGACAGAGACACGCACTCATTAAAGCTGCGGCCAAGAACTACAAAGAAAATAATATGTAAAGTTTCTCTTGCGAATTTCCGCCAACTTCCCCTTCATTTTGGCACAGAACCCCATCCACCCTTACCCAAGTCATCCCGCCGATATCTCCCCATCTTAACATACTCCCCCTTCACCCATCCTTACCAAAATATCTCCCCATCCTCCACCAAACACACGACTTCCCGTTCATTATCAACCTGGATTTCCTTTCTCCTCCCCTCTTCACTCCCCAACACTCACAGCACGCCACCTACCCTCATCCATTCACAAAGAAGCCATTCCTTCCTTCCAGGTCTTTCCTTCCTTCCTCTCCAAGTCTTTCCTTTCTTCCTCCTTCCCTCTCCTCCAGCATACGTCTCCCCCAGCCTCCTCCACCCAAGTAGCCCAAGTTCCCCCTCCCTCATCCCACATACCCTTACCCAAGTCACTCAAGATACCCCTCTCTTCCCGCCCGTCTTTCCGTCCCTCTCTCTACTCCACAACACACGCCTCCCAACCATCTCCATCCCTCCCCTCTCCAATCCCCAATCCCCCATCCCCAATCTCCCATCCTCAATTCCCCATCCCTCTGTAATAACCCTATCGCACCCCATTCCGCCGGGCTGCACTGGGGGAAACTAGTGTAAATGCGCATAACTTGCGAGTCAACACGATCCCTGCATGTGACTGCAGGAGTGTGTGTGTGTGTGTGTGTGTGTGTGTGTGTGTGTGTGTGCGCGTGCCTGAGTGCACACTATATGGTTCTGTTTATGCTTACCTGTTTCTATGTTTGTGTGGATTTACCTGGTTCTGTGACACTGTGTTTGTGCTTGTTTATTTGTTTCTGTGTAAGGATTTATTGATATGGCTGGCTTGTATGGGATTTATGTGTTCGTGTGCGCTTATCGCTGTACTGCTTTATGTGTGAGTCTCTTTATATAGCTATATGTATGGGTACGTGTCCAGCCTTACTCCTTAAAAGTTTTGGCTTATATGTGTGTTGGTGGACTGGGTTTTGGTTTTGGTAGGCCAGTCACAGTATGATGTGCTTCTTGTATGTCCCTACGCGCGAGTATGTGTGTCTAAGTTTTTTAACGTATGATCATGTCATTGTGTAAAAGTGTAGTTATTATTAGTATATATATATATATATATATATATATATATATATATATATATATAACAGCTGCTATATCCGCGTCCCCGTCGACTTTGATTACTGCAACTCACACACACTGCGTCATTTCTGACCTGCCGAATCCGATATCTCTTCTCATCTTACTTCCCAGACTTGTGTGTTTCCGCCTTCTAGACTCGTCTGCTGCTCTTCCCACTGCGTCTCACAAATACCCCCCCTTCCAACCCCCCCCGCATCCACCTACTTGCTAAGTCACGACACGGCCCCGGAAACCTGAAAACCCAGGGACACAAGACGGCCACATAGGTCTTCACAATCTGGACCAAAGTTATGAAAAGCCCGGGTCGTGTTTCTCCCTCACTCCCGTCGGGATTCTGGCGGCGGGGCGTGTCGCGTCGCGGGGCAGGGGAGTTCTGCCACGAAGTTAAGTCGAACATTTCTGGGGCTTTGCAGTGTTCGATGGCCGCTCTTGAAATGGGGGCAGACCTGGGGAGGAAATGTGCTGTTGAATCACCCCTGCACCAAATCGGATTATACTGAGCAGGGAAGGGAAGGACGGATGGAGGAGGAGGGAATGAAAAGAATACAAGGGAACATGGAGGAGGAAGATTAAAAGAGTGAAAAGACGAAAAGGGACAAAGAGAAGCACGAAAAGTTTCAGATTCTATTGAACGAGAGAGGGACGAGGGAAGGACAACGGCAGAACGAGAAAAGGAGGAGAAAATGAAGGAAAATTATTAAAGAAGTGGAAAGGCGACAGTGGTAATGAGCAGCAGAGAATGTATCGGATTTATTGGGAGAGAGAGAGAGAGAGAGAGAGAGAGAGAGAGAGAGAGAGAGAGAGAGAGAGAGAGAGAGAGAGAGAGAGAGAGAGAGAGAGAGAGGGATGGCTAGGACGAAATGATATAAAAACAAGAGATGTTGAAGGAAGAAGATTAACAGATTAAAAAAGCGAAAGAGGTTAAGAGAAGTACGAGAGACTACTGGAGTACACCGAGAAAGATGGGGATGGGAGGGAGAGAAGGACGGAATGGAAACAGCAGAAGGTGAAAGAGGGAGATAAAAAGAGGTAAGGAAGAAGCAGAGAAAGAATAAGGGCAATGAAAAGGAAAGGGAAAGAAATGAACGTAAGGAAGAGAGACAAACACGAAGACCATGTTGTGGTGAAAAACGGAGCTGTAGAGTCCACAATAAAAGAAAATGAAGTTATGGAGGGACTGCGGAAAATGGGGAAGACACAAAAAGAGAAGGTGAGAGTAGAAGAAGAGAAGAAAGATAGGATGAGAGGAGACATGAGGTAAGTAACACTGGACATGGAGGAAACTTATTTACAGCATTGGTGATATTCACGAAGGGTTCAGTACATACATACAAACGTACAGTACATACACAAAAACAAACAAATAATCACACACACATACACACACACACACACACACACACACACACACACACACACACACACACACACACACACACACACACACACAGGCCAAAACGGGGCAGGTCATTAAACTCTAAAATAATAACACGGTAATAATAATAATAACTCTGGGAACAGGAGCGCTTTAGATATGCAAAGTAGACGGCAGAGGATTTATAAAGGGAAGCAAGACAAAATATATATATCCCAGGGGAGGCCAGAAGGGAGTCCATGAACTGGAGGCTATTCTCGGTGTGACAGAGGAGACATCGTGACACTTATGCCCAGGCGATTTATTTTGCCTTACCTATAAATCTCCTAAGTTTTATTTTAACCCCTTCAGTAATATGGTTTTCCTTTATTTTATCCTTTCTACCTTAAGATGATTTTATTCGGCTTAGGAACGATCTCATTTATTGGAGGGGTTAAAAAAGACTGTACTTAACCACCACGTACGAAATGTCTATCCCATGTGGAGGTGTATGGTACGTAGGAACACTGGTGAATCTCAGGGAACGGGCTCTGAAATCTATGGACAGAGTCAGACATAAAAAAAAAAAAATAGAATAGGAATAAAGGGGAATACACCTCTTCCGGTAAGAGAGAGAGAGAGAGAGAGAGAGAGAGAGAAGAAAAAGGATTAATATCGAAATAATTTGCGTTAATAAAGTATGAGAGGACATTCAAAATAGAATAAATCGCTAAGGACGAGGCGTTACGATAAGCCAACGAGAACACAACCTAATGGTACTTGAGAGAAGAATAGGTAATGTGGCGGAGAAAATGTACCTTATGATTTTATATACGTTAACTGAAATGCTTTGACGAATAAGGACGCATCAGCAGAAAGTTCTTGGGTGTTCGAAATTTAGATACTAAAAAAAAAGAAAATGGAGAAAAGAAAGGTGGTGGCAACTGATGGCAAGAGGGAGAAGAGGAGAAGAGGAAAGGAGGAAAAAAATTAAGGAAGAAAGACTAAGAAGCCTTGAAAAAAAATGTAGGAGGAAGAAATGAAAAATGCATCTGAGGTGATACGTATTAGAGAGAGAAAGGCAGGAAAGGGAGGAAGGAAGGAAGGAATGAAGGGAGGAAGGAAGGAAGAAGACGAAAGTGTGGAAATTTGGGTGGAAGGAGAAAAATAGATCAGGAGAACGTGAGAGAATGAGGGGGAACTTGGGAGTGATTGATGGGCGTGGTTGGAGGAAGAAAGGAAAGAAAAGGAGGGAAGGAAAGAATGAAGGAATGCAGGGGGGGGGATGGGAGGGGTGAGGAGAGGGGAGTCCACTGTCTTGAGCCTTCCTTCCCTCCTTCTTGATGGACATAACATACAACTGGCAGTATATAATTTTTGAAAGACTGGTCCGTATTCATATATTTAGAGAATGGCTTGCAGAATAATACTATGATTTTTTTTTTACTCGTGGTTATAGATGGAAAATAAACAGATAAACAGATAGACGAACAGACAGAAAATTAGACAGAGAGATAACTAAGTAGACAGATAGGCAGACAGGCAGATAAATTATACACCACGATATCTAATGCCTCACAACTGCATCTTAGATAATTTCAATTCTTATTCTTGATCTTCTTTCATAATATCTTCTTCATTACGCCTTTCCAGTATCCTTTGCTTAATTTCCATAAGGGTCACTGATTATCTACATGCTGTTCTGTTTTTTCGTATACTCACCAGTGTCATAATTCATCGTCCTCCTTCTCTTCACTCTTCTTTGGTCTCTTCATCTCTGCACTGTTTTATTTTTCTCTCTCTTCTCCTTTTCTCCATCTCTGCACTGTTCTCATGTCTCCTCTTTTCTCCTCCATTCCCTCGCTGTTCTCTTTCCCTTCTCCTCTCCTTCATTTTCGCACTTTTCTTATCTCCAACTCCGTACTTGACTTCTCTTCTACATCTCCGCAATTTTCTCTCCTCTATTGCCGCCATGTTCTCTTTTTCACATCTCTTCTCTAGCCATGTTTTTTCCTTTCTTCCCCCTCCCTATCTGCCTCTCGCCTCTTTTCCTCTCTCTCACACTCTCCCTCTCTCTTATATCTCCGCCATTTCAGTTGCCTCTCTCTTATTTACAACCGGCACCCCTCAACTAACTGCTTCCTTGCTACATTACCCCTGAGTGTGGCCTCATCTTCCGCATGGGGTATAGCGGGAGATGAAGGTGATGTGGGTGTGAGAAAGGAAATGAATGGGAAGAAATGTGTCAGATGATACAGGACAGGAGGGAGAGAGGAGGCTTGAGAGAGTGGTTTAGGAATGGAAGGAAAGGAACAGGAACATAGTAGGTGATAGGAGTGGAGGATATAAAAGGAGATGGAGGTAGTGTAGATGAGGGTAAAGGAGTGAATGGAAAAGAGTGTGAGTAAAATGTGAGTAGGTGTGTGGATGAGACAAATCATTAGAAAGCGAGAATGCACCTTTAGAACTTGAAATGGGGAGAAAGAAGGAAATGTTGCACGTGACAGGAATGAGTGCAGAGAAGATAGCCAGAAATTGTATGGATGAGGGAGAAGAAATGAATGGAGAAGAATGTATGTCAATGAGAGGAGGCAGGATGGATAGAGCGAGAGGCTTGAGAGGTGTTGCTTAGGAGTATGAGAAAGAAGACAGAAGGGAGTGTTATGGGTGAAGGAAGCGAAGCATAAAGAAGAGAGAACTGGAGAGAGTGTGGTTGTACAAGGAAGAGAGTTTCTGAGTGAATGATACCAAGGTGGGAAGGGCCGAGGATGTTTGAAGATGCAGCAGAAGGAAAAAGGAAAAGGAAAGGAATGTTATGCATGATGGAGGTGAAAGAAAAGCTAAAGATAGATAGAGACATTGTAGGTGAAACAGGGTGGATGGACAGCGAGAAATGTGAGCAAGTATGGGGAGATGAAAAACTCGAAGGGAGTGGGGACAGGTGAGAGGGTAGGGGCAAGGGAAAAGAATGGGGGAAATGATGTTTTTGGCGGAAATGAAGCATAATATAGTATATAAAAATGATGGAGATAGTGTTGGTGAGGGGGAGTGATGGTGGAGAGAAGGAAGAGTCTTTGTATGTGTGGGAGAAAGCAAGAGGAAGTAAGGATGCAAGAATATGTAGTTCAGAAGAAGGAAGGGAATGTTATGGGCGATAAAAGTTAAGCATATGCTGTAGTAGGAGAGAGAGAGAGAGAGAGAGAGAGAGGAAGAACATATCCATGACTGAGGACAGAGAGCGGGTGAATTAGAAGCGACATGTAACCAAGAATACGCACTAAGTTAGAAATCCTAGCACTCTTTTCTCAGTCTTTACACAGAAGCTCCTAGGACTCTTTCAGCTGAATAAAATCGTCTGGGGTGAGCTAGGATACAGTACTAGAGTTGCATCGACCATGAGGGGGTTGATGGTGAAGGCATTAACACTGTCAGGCTCCTATGACTCACTCTCAGCTGAATAAAATCGTCTTGCTTTTTTCTTCGTCCATTCACAACGAAACAAACACTTATTTTCATTTTTTGCCCCTGATTTTCTTATATATTTTTCTTCTTAATTCAGCCTGTCATATTCTTCTCTCTCTCTCTCTCTCTCTCTCTCTCTCTTCAAAACTTTTCAAATCACCATCTCATAAACTTTTCGGAATTGTCTCTCTCTCCACCCCTGTCCTCTTTCACCTCGTCTTTCTTTCTTTCTCTTCACCTTATTTTTTCTCAAGATTTAGTACTTTTTCCTATATTTAGTCCTTTAATTATTCCCCACAACGAGGAAGGATGGAACTCTTTGCATGAATATTTGCTCTGTCTCTCTCCCTCTCTCTCTACGGTCTCAGTTAACCCCTTCAGTTCGAGGACATCATTCTTATCTTCTGTCTACCATCAATTTACTCTTCTTATAACAAACATCTTTTATCATTTCCCTAACCACTCTCCAATTCTAATTACTCTCTAAAACCATGCTATCAGTTTCAACCACTCCACACAATTTATTTTTAGACCTGTACTTATTTTCCTATTTCGTATATGATTCAGGTATTCATTTTAATTTGTTAGAAGACTCGGTTAATTATGAGGAAAACTACATTCACTCGTTCCAATATGCAGTTCATTAAGTAAGTTCCGGTATATGCTAATTATCCGGCTCTCCATCCACGTACGTCTTTCTTTACGATAGTTTTTTGTTTTTCTTTTTTCTTGATATTGAGACAGATTTAATTCCCACTGTTCTTGCCTCTCAGTTCATTAGCCTTTGCCTTCATTTTGCTGGTTTGTTTATAGTAGTTTCAGTTTTCCCGCCATCGTCCTCTCTGTCTGTCTGTCTGTCTGTCTCTGTATATACCTATCTATTTATATATATCGATATCTGACTCTCTGTTTATCCGTCTCTCTCCCTGTGTGTCTGCTTGTGTCTGTCTGTCTGTCTCTCTCTCAATTACTTTCTGCAGGCTTTTTCATTTGTTTCACCTTTGCTCTCCTTTGATCTGCAATTCTCGTCCTCTTCCTCTTTTATCCCGTCCTTTCATCTTTGTTTTCTAGTCCTCTTTTCGACATTAGCATATTCATCTTCTCTGACTTTTTATTCAATTCCCTTTCTTCAGATCTCTCGTTTCATTTGACTGTTTAATTATTCTGTCACTGTCTGGTTCTCTCTCTCTCTCTCTCTCTCTCTCTCTCTCTCTCTCTCAGCCTCCTTCTCCCTCCCTCCCTCCTCAACATTCCCTCCCCAACTTTTCTCCTCTCATCCCTCTTCCCCACCGCCTCTCCTTCCTCTTCCTACCGTCTTACAAGAACAAACAGGAGTCTTGTTGAGATTTAGAAGCACAGGAAGAGAAATCAGGACGAATGGGGAGCTGTAAGTCATGAGGAAGGGCGGGGAAAGGTGAAGGGGAAAACAAATGGAAAGTAATGTTTGAGTGTTGAGAGAATTTAGGTGTGTGGAAAAGCAGGGAGGTTGGAACACACACACACACACACACACACACACACACACACACACACACACACACACACACACACACACACACACACACACAGAAACTTTCAGCCATAGCCTTCTCCTTTTGCCCTTTGAATGGTTGGGTGAATACAATCAGATAGGTTCGTTAAGTCTCCCTCCCTTATTTCCATTTCGCTGTGGAACTGCCAATAAATTTTTGTCAGTGAAACGAAAGGGGATTAAATCGATTCATGGACTGTAAGTGAGTCAGGGCCAGAGAGGGCGAGAGACAGGGAATGAACAGCTAAATGGATGGAAACTGAAAGAATGGGAGAAAGAGTAAGTGGGATCCAGGAGAGGAGAGCAATAAAAGAAGTGTCTTGGGCGGCACCAGGGTCCTTCCCGTGACAAGGGGCAGGGAAATATGTGTAAGACTGGTATCAGAGTGGACGTGGCAGCCTCTCCACACAGGGTACACCGTGCCACCACGTGTAGGCTTCTTACTGGAGCCTGATATCACAGTGAATTATTCAAACGGAAGAACAATATTTCACCCACATATAAAAGTAAAAATTTAAATAATGATATGTGGTAATTCTTCCGATAAAAGAGTCCGAGAAAGTGGTTTGATTGGGAAAGATATCCTTCATATTCATCATCATCATCATAATCCCTGCAAACTCCATAATTCCTTTGTTATTTCCCTTCTGTTCATCGTCATCATGATCATCATATTACACACAAACACCTTTTTTTTTTCTTCTTTTCCATCTGTTATCATCAGATGACTTTATCAACTTTATGAAAGAGTTTTGTTAATGAGGTCGTTAAGGAAAAAAATTTGCAGCAGCAGCAGTTGTAGTAGTAGTAGCAGTAGTAGTAGCTGCAGCAGTAGTAATTGCGACCCTAGCCCCGTCTAAGGTAGACCAAGTCGACTGCTGACCGAGGTTACCCTCCTTCTAAAGTCTACCAACATTCTGTAGGGGGGAAAGGAGGGAGGAGACCGAGGGACTTTCATACAACCCGTAGCTCCACCACCCGGTCATATCGGTGCCACCATGTGAAGGCGTCCCTCACCACAGCCACAGTACAAGGAATATAACAAGCCTCTTCCCCGCGCGGTACATCAGGGTCTCGAAGGACAGGACCCTCATAAAGTGTGCGATTTGCGCGCTCTGTCTCCTCTGACTCTAGGCTGTACTATGTTACGCTGTTTTATGTGCCTTACCACCCCTTGCTTCGCCATTCTCTCGCATACTACATTTATATCGCACTCCATCCTCTTCTCACATTCTGTTGCCATTAATTTTCTTCTCTGTTCTCTCTGTGTCTTTTTCATCGTCATCAGCCATATGAAGTAATTATAAAAGTGGTCCATATAGTACGTTCCTGCTGGGTGATTTCTCGTGTTGTGTGGACGCCTCAATTATCGTTGGCAGTGTTGAACCTGCCATCATTTATTCATTTCCCAATCCCACTGAGACACCCACGCCCACACCAGCAGAATTAGCCTTTCCCGCAACACTTAAGATACCAACTGGTGAGTTTCTGTTGGAATGCTGTTTACGGACCAAAATAAATAATTGATAAATAGATAAATAGGAGGCCATGAATGTTGTCTGGTTTATCGAGCATTCTGATAGGGAAGTAGGGTGATAAAGACTAAAATGGCGATATTACCATAACCTACACCTCTCATCCCCCACCGCACCTCACCATACCCCCCTTCTCTCAGCCCCACACGATGCCACCATACCCATCCTCTGTCCCCCACCCCGCGCAACAACATTGTACCCTTCCATCACATCACCATACCTCCCTCCTGACCCCTCCATACCTCACTACCATACCTTTCTCCCCTACACATCACCTAACCACCCACACTACATCACCATACCCCCACACATCACCACAATACCCCCACACCACACCACAACCCCCCCACACCATACCACAATACCCCCACACCACACCACAACCCCCACACCATACCACAATACCTCCACACCACACCGCAGTACCCCCTCCCTTTGTCCCCTGCCCCCCACCACACGCCTCCCTGCCAGCTCCCCTGCCCCGTAAAAGAGCCACTAGAGGCGTTTACGAGGCACTACTAACGTCCGTGGCCAGCCCACTGTCGGACACACTATTTCCTTGTCTCACCCTACTGTGCCGATGCTGGGAGGGGAAGAGAGAGAAAGAGAGATGTGGAGAGGGAGCGGGAGAGGTGGGAGAGGGGAGAATATGGGGCAAGAGAGGTGGGGAGGGAGGGGAGGGAGCTAGAGAGATGGGGAAGGGAGAAAAGGGTGGGAAAGAGATGGAAGAGGTGAAAAAAGGGAGAGAGAGATGTGGGGGAGGGAGAGTAGGGGTCGAGAGAGGTGAGGAGTGGAAAGAAGGTAGCGACAGAGGTGTACAGGGAAGATTAAGCAGAGAGAGAGGTGGCTGATAGGAAAAGAAAGCACTGGAACCATCGCTTACTAATGAGATAAGACCATGTAACTTTCGATTAATAGGCGCACAAAATCTCCACACATCATTGTCTTACCTCACCCTAATGTTCTGCTGCTGTTGCTGTTACTGTTGGGGGAGAGAGTAGAGAGGACTAGGAATATGGGAGAGACTGACTGAAATACCACCTGCCTGAGGGAGTAGACCACATAACTTTCGATTTCTAGGTGTATATAATCTCCATAATTTACCTCGTTGTCTCCTTCCAGTGCGGTGCTATGGGAAGAGAGTAGGGGAGATGTGGACAGAGAAGGAGTGACTAAAACACCACCTACAGGCAGAAAGGACTGTACACTACAACTTGAGATTTCTAGACGCATATAACCTTCCTCACTTCTTCATGGCGAGGACGTAATTTTTTGTTACTATATTTTCATCTTCAAACGAGAGGAGGATAAGGTATGAGAAAGATGATGAAGAAAGACACAACAGAGAGGTAATACCGTAAGACGTCAATAATATTCTTTTACAAGGGGTATTCTATATTATCAACGAGAGTAGAAAGAGTGGGAATAACACAGCTGACTATTATGCCTTTGGTTGGAAAGTGTATAACCTGTTGTGAAAAATGAGGCTGTCTTTTCCAGGGGACAGTACCTCACACAGACCAGCACAACAAAGGAACCGTGGGGAACAATGGTGACTCATATCCTGTATTTCCTCCACACTGTTGTCCTTTATATTTCTCCGGGCCTGATATTTTTCCGGCTCCTTATACTTCTCCTACCCCTTATACCTCTTTTGCCCACCTTCATTTACCACTCCCTTCTCGTTACGTCTCGTCTCACCTTTCCCAGACCAGTCATTTTCCTCCCACATCCCTGCTATTTCGTATATCAGATCACTCCCTTCCTAAATACAACACTTCTTCCTGCGTCCTCTTCCCTTTCACTCCACTCCCTCCCCACGCTCCCCATCCTCCTTCCCCATCTCCTCCCAACCACTCCCTTCCTCCGCACCTGTCCATCCTCTCTCCCCATTCTCTATTTTTCTTCCTGTCCCTCTCGACGTCCAAGGTTTCATCAGTACTAGACTCCTGACCTTTTTTCTGTGGACTGTTGCTGACTTAGCGCTGTTCTCCTTTTTCCTCGTTGCCACTCCACCCAATCCTCTCACGTTTATCATCTTCCTGTAATCTTCTGATCACACTAACCACCTCACTTTCTCCAGTGTGTGTGTGTGTGTGTGTGTGTGTGTGTGTGTGTGTGTGTGTGTGTGTGTGTGTGCTTTAATACATTTATCTTTTTCTTTCCTTCATGGTTCACTGTTACATATTTTAATTCGATTTTGATTTGAAGCACTGTTCTTTTTTCCCATTTTCTGTTCGCTGTGTCATATTTTCTTCCATCCAAGTCTTTTTTTATTTTATCACGTCCCTGCCCCCGCCCCCCCCTCTCTCTCTCTCTCTCTCTCTCAACCAACAGCAACACAAAACTTTAAGATAGTTATGTTGCCCCTCACGTCCTAACAGAGGGGGGGAGAGGGACCTACTGTAAAAATAAAGGACGCTTAATTATGTAATCATCCATTTCCCTAATTGCCCTTTGTTTCCCTACCTAATGGGGTAATCTGGCTCGTTATCTCACTTAAGCCTTATTTGTACTTTTATGGCACCCTGTAGCACTCTTATTATGCCTTTTCCTTTTTTTAACACTACAAAATTTCACTCAGCTATTTGCGTTTATGAATAATCACAAGCGGGGTTCTGTCTCTATCCTCGTCTGTCTGTTTGTCTTAGCCTCTGTTTCTTCAGTGAATTACAAACATATTAACGGCAGGATGTAGGCGAAGTGGAGGGAGGGAGAGGGAGGGGGAGACCGAGGATGAGTTGGAGGGATGGAGTTGAGAGGTATATGAGGGAGGGGGGAGTGAGTTGGGGAGAGGGCAGTCATATGGTGGGTGACAGAGCTACTTGGAGGCGCTTTGTCTGCGGCCACCCTTTGCGGGATTAGGGTGTCGGGCTTTAGATAGATATGTGTTAGGGAAAATTTGTGAAGGTGTTTATCTTGACCCCAGGTTGATATTTCCTTAAGATGTTGATATGTAAGGATGTGTTGCTCCCTTTCTCCTCATCGGATCTTTTACGTGGGAATTATTATTATTATTATTATTATTATTATTATTATTATTATTATTATCATCATCACCATCATCATCACCACCATCATCATCACCACCATCACCATCACAGTCAGCATCACTATCATCATAATCATTTTTTCTCTATTACTGAACACTTCTATAAACACTCTAGAGCAGTTCTAAGGCTGAGAGTCAGGAAGGCCAATATTCAGACTTAGAGTTTTGAGAATAAGGCGTCAGAAGATAAATTTAGTTTCCCATAATTCACTTCCTATCACCAAACATAACACCTGTTCCTCAGTTAAGGTGTACTATCACGGACTCAAATATCGACCCACTGCCGAACGATAAACACACACACACACACACACACACACACACACACACACACACAAACCTTATAACTTGTAGACTCTTCACACTCACCATGTTACGCCGAGAACTACCCTTCAACTTTTGTGTCGCTAAAGTTTTAATTGGCATATCCCACAAACTTGCCACGGGAGAGAGAAGGCTGGAGGGAGGAGAAGGAGAATAGAGGTGAAGGTAGAAGTGTGTGTGTGTGTGTGTGTGTGTGTGTGTGTGTGTGTGTGTGTGTGTGTGAGTAGCCATTAACGTGAGCTAAGCCAGGGCAGTCCCACACCAGCTGCAGGCCACAAATTGCAACCAAGGAGACTGAGGGGGTGACCAGATTGCACAAACGATCCCCCCACCTCACCCCTGCCACCACCACCACCACGACCTCCAACCCACCCCTTCCACCCTCCACAATATCCACCTCTACACCTTCCACCCTCGCACCTCCACCACCACACCTTCATCAGCATTTACCCTCTTCTGCTACCGCGATCTCTCGTCTCTCTCCTTTTAATCCTACCGTCGCATGTGCCTTTAATGTTCCTTTTTTTTCATTTGTTACTACTGTATATATAATCGTCTCTTATTCATTTTGTCGTAGTAGACTTTTTTGTTCCTCTGTCTACCTTTCCATCTGTTAAATCTCAATCTTGGTATTTTGAGTCGAATACTTGTCCTCTTCCACTAGTCATCACATCCACCGTTCTAATTATTTGCCAAAATATGTAGAGAAGTAGGGCGAATTTATTTATTCTGGGGAAGGAGGGAGAAAGGATGAGAGAAATAGAAGAAAAGAAAGGGAAAGGAAGGGAGTGAGTGAGTGCGGGAGGGAGAAACGAAGACGGGATTAAATTCATAAAGGGAGAGAATAAACGAGAGAGTAAGAAAGGGAGACAGTTTGAAAGGTACAAAGTAAGAGAATGAGTGAGTAAGACAAGGAGAAAGAAAGAGAGGGGGAAAGTAAGCGAGGTATAAAGCAAGAGACTGAGTAAGCAAGAAAGAAAGTGAGACAGGGATAAAGAAAGAAGAAATGACTACCCTTTCTGTGGACACTGAAGGGAATAAGGAGCAGGAAGGTCTATAGCCAACTTGTCTAAACTTTGTAAACTTGAGGCTGACTGAAACCGAGGGTCTCTCGAAGTAGGGGACGTGTGAGATTGAGAGGGAGAGAGGGAAGGAGAGATGGAGGGAGGAAGGGAGAAAGAGGAAGGGAGGGAGAGATGAAGGGAGGAGGAGAGAGAGAGAGGGAGGGAGGGAAGAAGGAAGGGGTGAATATGAGGTTGAGGAAGTGAGAGTGAGGGAGTGAAGAAATGAAGGAGTGTGGGATTGGGATGGTGTGGGACTGAGAGAATTTGGGATTTAGAGAAAGACGAGCGAGAAACAGTGAGAGGGAAGAAAATGAAATATAACCATAGTGATCAGGGGGGAGACAGAGCTAGATGATTTAAGGAAAAAAAATGTTTGGGGATATGGAGGGTTTAGTTACTTAGCTCAATAAAATGCGCAATTAATGAGGATGAGAATCAGGTGTGGCAGGTATGGAAAGAGCCGAAGGTATTGTAAACTAAGACCATCACTTGGCTAGAAAAATCAAGATCATATAAACCGAGAAAGTAATGCTAATCCCAGACTATGCCATATGTAAGTAAATGGACTGATAGATAAAAAAAAATAAATGGATAAAGAAATAGATGAACGAATAAATAAATAGAAAAATAAATCAATATATATAAAAAGAGAAAATTAATTAACAACATTCATGGCTTTAAGTGAGCGAGTCTTGAGAAAACGTCATTTGTCAGGCTCAATATTTCCCGCTGAGAACATTGACGTGAAGAGGAAGCTGTCAATACACGAGAGTCTTCTACGTGGCCCGTCCCCTCCTCCCCGCCCTGCCCTCATCTCACATCGGCAAACACTACTGGTTGTTTAGATTTCTGATTAAAGTCTCTCGCTGTTCGTCACCGGGATATATTTACATTGGTGTGTTTACCTAGTTGTATATGTGATTTAAGCCGTTTGTGCTGGCCTGTCTCCATATCTGCATTTGTCTGATATGCTATAATCTTGTGTGTGTGTGTGTGTGTGTGTGATAGTAGCATGGTAGCTGTGATGATGAATGTGGTGGTGGTGGTGGCGGCTGTGATGATGGTGATGTTGTTGATGTAGCTGTGGTGATGATGGTGGTGGTGGTAGATGTGGTGATGATAGTGGTGGTGGTAGCTGTGGTGATGGTGGTGATGTTGATGGTAGCTGTGATGATGATGGTGGTGGTGGTGGTGGTGGGGTTGATGGAAGCTGTGATGATGAGTGTGACAGTGTTAGCTTTTGTGGTGATGGTGGTGGTAGCTGTTCAAAAAATGGCTCTCGTTTGGGCAAGTGATCTTACCCGAAATCAGTGCGTGGCATAGAGACAGCTTTCATTTGGGCAAGTGCTGATGAGGAATATGTCACCCCATTAATATTTTAAAAACGCAAAATTCGGAATGCCAGGTGCACGTGCCAAACACACCATGGAAGCGTAATTACCAGCTCACAGACAAACTCGATTACGGTCATTACATCTATGTTAATGGGTCACCGTCATTTCATCAGTAATTACATCAGGATATTGTTATTCGCCTGCCGTAAAACACAATGGGAAATGGAAAAATATTCGAATTGTTGAGTGAAAAACTGAAATTAGACTCAGTGAAATTTTCCAACGTAAAAAAAAAAATCTCCCTTCGTTAATGACTGAATTAATTATGAGTGACAATGACTCACTGTTTACTTTTTTTTTTTTAAGTCACGCTGCACAAACACCCATACTTCCCGCCTCCCCCCCCTCCTCTCTCTCTCTCTCTCTCTCTCTCTCTCTCTCTCTCTCTCTCTCTCTCTCTCTCTCTCTCGCACTGGTACTGTTCCTGGCAATGTCTCTCAGTACAAGTCATCAGGAAACACAGGGAGGTACGGGTGGAAGGAAGACTGGACCATTTTCGGAGAGAGAGAGAGAGAGAGAGAGAGAGAGAGAGAGTGAGAGAGAGAGAGAATCAATGGTGCGGTATACCTCTTTCCACCCCCTCACCCCCCCAAAAAAAAAAGACATTCCCAGATCTAAAACACCCGTTAACTTGCAAATGTTCACTTCGAAAATGGTCCAGTCTTCCTTCCACCCGTGCCTCCCTGTGTTCCTGATGCCTTGTGCTGAGAAACATTGCCAGGAACAGTGCCATTGAGAGGGAGAGAGAGAGAAAGAGAGTAATGAATCCCTCCGAAAATACTGCTACTATTACAATAACTAATAATAATAATAATAATAATATTAGAGTCTTCTATCAACAACAATGGTCCCTCTCTCTCTCTCTCTCTCTCTCTCTCTCAGTAGTAGGAGTCAGACTCAAGGCAACAAGCATCCCAAATATATAAGATACTTGCCTATCGACTGCACTACATCCATCAAGGTGGACAATAATCATCATCATCATCATCATCATCATTTACTAAGACACAATTCCCTTACACTACGCAACAATCGAATTTCCAAACAGGTTCCCAAATCTACTGCTGGGTAATTAATAGGGACATAGGGGGAACGGAATTTGTCCTAGAGTCTGACCATTTCAACTCTTATTAAACATCTGACTTGGACCCAAAAAGGATTAGTGGAGAATTACTGAGGCCTGGAGTGGTATTAGACAGGGTGGTGAATGGAAGGGTGTGGAGGGAAGAGGAGAGGAAGAGGAAGAGGAACAGAAGGAAAGAGGGAAGAGGAGTGAGATGGCCAGATATGAGGGGACGGAGAGAGAAAGAGGAAGGAAGGAAGAGGAAGGAGAGGGCCAGGTGTGAGGGGAAGGAGAGAGAAAGAGGAAAGAAAGAAGAGTAGTGAGAGGGCTAGGTTTGAGAGGAAGGAGAGAGGAAAAGGAAGGAAAGAAGGGAAGCAAGGAGGGAAGAGAGGGGAGATGGCCAGGTGAGAGGGGAAGGAGAGAGAAGGAGGAAGGAGGGGAGGGAAGTAAGGAGAGAAGAGGAAGAGAAACAGGAAATAAGAGAAGGAAGAGGGGAGGAAGCGGTGATAGGCAAGCTGTAAAAGGAAAACAATGGGGGAAGAGAAGGAAGGGGGGAAAGGGGAAAATGAGGAGAGAAAGGATGAGGAAAGACGTGGTTTAGGGCGGAAGGAAGAGGGAAAAAAAGCACTGGAAGAAAAAGAAAGGAAAAGAAGGAAAGAAGGAAGGAAGAGGATATTTTGAAGTCGGCCTCAGGAGCTAAAACTTGGGTAGCCACGAGTAATGGAGGTAGGAAGGTGAGCTGACGGAGGCCATCAGAGTGTAGGGGGCTCCACTCAGCAAAAGACCATTAGCAGAGGGGAAAATATTACCCTGAGAAAACGACCTGAGCAAAGCAGTGGAGGGTGAAGGACGACTTGAGTGTCAGTTTTTTAAGTAATTCCACAGTAGGAGAATGGCCTTTGATTCTTTCTTCCTTGCATTAAAAAAAAGTTGGTGTGTTATATTAAATCTGAATACATGAGCGGATTTTGCCAGTATCTTACCTAAAGTAGAAATTGATTTGAAGGATGTGGTGACTAGGAATGTGTGTGTGTGTGTGTGTGTGTGTGTGTGTGTGTGTGTGTGTGTGTGTGTGTGTGTGTGTGTTACCCATGCCTCCAAAAACGAAACGAAAACACAACAATGGTGAAAAATATTCCAGACAATTATGCATGTCAGAACTTCGATTTCATTTCAGGCTATCCACTAAAATTTCCCATCTCTCGCCATCTTATAATTGAATGGCACTTCCTATGTCCGTGTAATTTTGTGAGGAAATTCAGGAGCCTGGGGTGGATATGCGCTTGCGAGTTTCATTACTGGCTTTCTGCTTCGTCTGAGTTAATGATGGGATTGGGAGGGGAAGGAAAATGAGAGAGAGAGAGAGAGAGAGAGAGAGAGAATATATTTATAGATAGATAGATAGACAGATACAGGCAGACAGACCGATTGAGACAAACATATATTTATAACGAAAAATAGAAAATAAATAGACATAAATAGATAGACAGACAAGGTGGTAGACAGAGTACATAAATCGATAAACAGAACGATAGATTATGAAGCAGGTCGGTAGGTAGACTGACAACCAAAATTCTATCTTCACCCTGGAGACATAAAACAAGAATCAACATTGAGCATTTTCTGACTCCTCTCGACTGTGTAAAGCAAGAATTCTTTACTTCCTTATAAAAAATAAAGCGACACCTCTTTCTCCATCAAAGGAACACTACCCTGGGGGAAAAAAAAATCAACCATTACATTGATCAAGACATGTGTATATTCTTAACAGACTCAATTTTACTTGGAAGAAAATGCTGTCTTCCTTTGAGCTCTGTTATATTTTTCTTTCCTAGCTGGTCGTTTGCCTTGCTCTTAGACTTTGATAAAATTTTACGGATCCGGGTCAAACAGAGAGGCAGATGTGAAGAAACTGATTGTATTTTTTAGACTGGTGATCAATAGCCTTGATTTTATTCCTGTTGACTTTCCGCGATACACACAGATATAGATGGAAAGAGAGATAGATAGAGAGACAGACAGACAGAGACAGACAGGCAGACAGAGGGAGAGAGTATTACTAATGAGAAAACAGCCCATAACCTAAGAAGAGAGAAGAGGGAGGAGAATAGAAGGGCAAGATAGACTGAAAAAGAGTTCAATAACCGTGCATGTGAACAGGACAGGGCAGTGTAGCATACAGGGGGTAACCAGGGATGAAATTAAGGAACTATCTCAGGGGAGCGAGGGAGCGAAAGGATCCATCTAAGGTAATGCCAGAAGGACCGACTTTACATACTTATTCAGAGCTGCTAGAAGGTACGACTATAAATGGGATTAAATTGGTATACTAAGCAGCTTGAAGGTGCGACTTAAAATAGGATTACATTGTTATTCAGATGGTACGACTTTAACACAGGATTACTTTGTTATACTGCGTTCCTTGAGGGCTTTACATTCGATTGTTTTCTTTCATAGCTGGTAGTTTGTAATGCATCTGTATTTTTAGCCAGAGAAAAAGAAGGCTTAGTATTTCTCCCTGTCTACCACACGAGGATCATTCAGGCAGCCAAACTCCCATGTCATGAGAGTCAGAAGCGAGGGGAACACTACCAAGCAACTTTAAGAGATAGGAAACCATTTTTTTCCCATAAGCCTCTTGATTTCTATGATATTACTGACCTCCGTATGTGTATTACAGTTCTTTCCCTTAACCTGGCCAAGATATTCATTCCTTTCGTTGTTAATTTCACATGATTCAGTGGTAGAATGAGGTAGTACTGTGATTCCATAGCCTTTCCATAGAGCTTCTTCGTGACTGTCACCATATTGCAGTGTTACTCTCATGTTCCGCCCCAGCATTCAGGATGGAGAAATGGCAGCTTAAGGCCTGGTTAAAATGAAGAAAGTATACTGATTTGTCTGTGTTTACTTGGTTTAGTCCACGTTAGATCCACTACATGAATGACAAATGAAAACGCGATTCGAATGCTTTTGGTGTTAGTGCAAGTTTAGGGGAGTAATATGAGACGAGATTATTGCTCTCTCTCTCTCTCTCTCACACACATTATTACCTACTCCTGAGCAATAACCCACGCCGCCGGGGCTTTGAAGGTGGTAGAGGGGACACTGAGAGAGGAGAGGTGAGGAGAGTGATTAGTGCAGGTAAGCTTGGAGTCAAAGGGGTGGAGGTGTTGGAGGTGGGAGGGAGATGTGACAGGGAAGGGGACAAGGGGAGAGAGGGAGTGGGTGAGAAGGGAGAGAGGATTAATTTGAGAGAGAGAGAGAGAGAGAGAGAGAGAGAGAGAGAGAGAGAGAGAGAGAGAGAGAGAGAGAGAAGAAAAATAAGAAAAAAGAGTGAATAATAGGTGAAAGGACAAAAGAAGTGTAGGTTCTGTGGAATAGAAAGACAAGAGAAATAAAAAGATAATATGAGAAAGCATAGCAGCAGAATTAGTATAAGGAGAAAGGATAGAGAAAGTATAGATGTTTGTGTATAGAGGTGGGGGATTGGGATGCAGGGGAAGGCTATTGGATCCTGTTTATAAGGTCTGGAAAATGACTACTCTCCAAAATATCCAATAATCCACCTCCCGCTCCTGGGGTGGAATACTAAAAAGGAGAGAGAGAGAGAGAGAGAGAGAGAGAGAGGCTTATGTAGGAGGGATACGAGTGAGAGTATATTAACCCCTTCAGAATGGTGGAATATTTTTTCATTTTCATCATACAGTTTTCAGAAAATTTAATCAGCTTTGTAGCGACTTTCCATTAAGCTTTTAAATACGATAGGTCTGTTTTAAGCTGAACAGAATCATAACATTGATAGACAGATATATAGATAGACAGGTAGATAGATAGATAGATAGATGGGTAGATAGTCAGATAGATAGATAGATAGACAACGGTTTACCTAGATTAATCACATGGAGCCTACTAACCATCACTTGAGGGCTTAGCAACTTGAAAATCTTAAATCCATCATTATTTGATTTTCTCTATAATCGCGAAAGAAATCCTCGCTCATCTAACTTGAGAATCTAACCTTTTATTCCCCCACTTGTGGCCACTATAAACCCCACCTCTGTTTCCCTCCCTTTGCCGTTCTTTCCTGTTACCTGCCATCATCTTTCCTTCCTCTACCCCCCACCTCCTCTGATCACCTGCCATGCCTCCTCTCCCTTTCCCATCCCTTCCTCTGCCCCTCCCCTCCGCTATCCCTCCTCTCCTCTATCCCTCCCCTGCTTTCCCCTCCCCTTCCTTCCCCTCCTCTTCCCTTCCTCTCCACTCTCCTATCTCTCTCCTTAACCTCTCTCCTCCTCTCCCCCTCCTCTCCCCCTCCTCACCTCCCCTATACCCATAAATTTCTGCCATCCAGGATAACTCGTTTTCTCCACTTTCATTCCACTATTCTCCCTCTCAAATTAAGGTCGTCCCGGGTCCTGTTCACACTCTGGTTGTAATTGGATTTTCCCGACGCAGACATTCCGATTGTGTAAGTGGAGATTAAAATTGGAACATCCCGATTCTCAGGGCCACGTTGAAGGCGATAATAAATGCCTGATAAATGCGTAATAAAGTACAGAAATGCCTAATAAAGAAATGCCCAATAATAAAGGAAATGCCCAGTACACGTCATTCTTATTCTTATCCTTGTCTTCGTCTCAGGAAATAATCGAACGTGTAGATTATTCAATAACAAAGTGCCTTGAAAATCCAGCGGGGCTGTTGCTGTTTCCCTTTCTTTGTACTCCTCTCCTTTGTACTCCCTTCCTTTGTACTCTTCTCCTTTGTACCCACATGGCCCAAAGAAACCAGGTGTTTTAGTATTCTTTTAGTTTTTTTTAAATCAATATCCCACTCAACAGGGTTTGACAGTTTTCACCAAGACGTGCCCTTCTTTCAGTGGATAAATTTTTTGACGAACTATCTGTCTAACAACCCATCTATCAGTATTTGCCTTTGTCTGCCTGTCTGTCTTTCTTCTTCCTTATCTGTCTGTCTGTCTGTCTCTGTCTCTGTCTCTGTCTCTCTTTCACACTTCCCTGACTTCCTAATCTCCTCAATTACCCTCACCTTCTCACCCCTTCATCTTAATCACTTTCACCTTGTCTTGTCCATATTTTTCATGCCAACTCCATACCTCCCATCAATCTCTCTCTCTCTCTCTCTCTCTCTCTCTCTCTCTCTCTCTCTCTCTCTCTCTCTCTCTCTCCCTCTTTCATCCCTTTCACACTTATCATCCCCATCCTTCAGCTTCTCTTTTCCTCTCTTCTCTACTGTCTTAAACTCTCTCATATTCTCACTCTTTCACTTTCTGTCACTCTTTCTCTCTTACTCCTTTTTCTTTTCTCTTAACATTCACAAATCTCCAGCTTTATATCCCCTGCAGTCTTTCTCCATTACTTTCTTCATAATCTCTGCACTCACTGATACCTCTCCCCTCCCTCCCTCCCTCCCTCTCTCTCTCTCTCTCTCTCTCTGTCTCTCTCTCTCTCTCTCTCTCTCTCACACACACACACACACACACACACACACACACACACACACACACACACACACACACACACACACACACACACACACAGCGCCTCTTAGTTAAGATTAATGCTCCCATTCTGCATACGCAATATCTTGCGAGCAATATGCATATTCGAAATCCGGTTTCTGGCTAATATTACTGCGTACATTTAAGTAAACATACACACACACACACACACACACACACACACACACACACACACACACACACACACATCTACATAAGAATCCAAACATACCCATATACATACAAATAAATATACACACAGAGAAATTAATACACACATAAACAGAAGAACACACACACACACACACACACACACACACACACACACACACACACACACACACACACACACACACACACACACACATGTACGCAGAGTGGGATACACAGACTTCGCCCTTGTCCAACAACCCTAACCCTCTTCTCTTCACCCTGACCTCACTGTCTCCTCTCTCTTCTCAACTTCCTTCCCCTTCCTCCTCTCCACATTTCAACAACCCTCCTCTCTCTCATTTCTCCTCCTCCTCTCCATTCCTCGACTTCCCAACTCGTTCCTCTCTACTCATTCCCCTCATGTCACTTCCCTGACACTTACCACCACGTCCCTATCATTGTCACTTCATTGGGAACATTTTCTGTGGTTGATGTCTTGTGCCTTGATCTACTGTCACTGTTACCTCATTTCCCCCCCCCCCACTTTCTCTCTCTTTCTCTCTCTCTCTCTTGTCACTACACCTATACAGCTCCTAGTGTACTCCTGGCCACCACTACACACACCCCAGCATTTGCATATTTATAAACCTCTGGCAGCCATTGTCACACACACACACACACACACACACACACACACACACACACACACACACACACACACACACTCACTCACTCACTCCCCACACACACACTCCCCCCCCCCTGCACAGAGCTCCACAAGGATAACTGAATTTTTGCTTTTCGATGTCAGGTCTGCCTTTTGGTCCCTGCATATTTCAACCCCATCCATTATACTCTATAGGAACGTTTGAAAAATATATATATATGTGCCTCTGTTATGTATATTTTTCTTTCGTTCATTCAAAAATAAAAATCACGGTCATCATATGCAATACAGGTTAGCTATCGTTGTATACATTTGGTGTTGTTATTTTTCTTTCCGCCATGAGGAATTGGGGATATAATTCTTAGTTAACCCTCTCATGATCGGGAAAGTTCTAGATATGTAATACGTGGTGAAGGTTGGACGATAGTATTGGTTCACCATTACCTCACTACTGGTCATCATTCTATATCAAGCTATAAGTCAATACCAGGTCACCAATCAGTCCCAGGTCACCAGTCAGTGCTAGGTCATTACGGATTATCAGGTCACCAATCCATACCAGGTCACCAGTCAGTACTAGGTCATTACAGAGCACCAGGTCACCAGTCAGTACCAGATCAGCATTTAATACCAGGTCACCATTTAATATAAGCACAGCACACAGCCAGGAGACCAACGTGACATGACTGATCCCTGAATACTGGAACCGTAAGTAAATCTTTGCCATGTTGGCGAAGCTGGACTAGACTAACAGCCTTCTTAAAGTTTTATAGAGCCTCACTTTTTTTTACTTACAAACTTTCTTTTCCCGCGTTAGCTTTGTATATCCTGGGAACACGAAAACTTAGCGTGCTGGAGGTGTAATACGACGAAAATCAGCGCCAAGTTAATTAAGGTGAAAGGAGTATAGCGGCTTCAGATGTACATCATCTTTTTTTCCATCCAGTCATAAAATCATTCCTTCATCTTTTCAGCAACCTACCTTCAATTTTTCATTTATATTTCTTTTTTATCTCCTGATTCGAAATGAGCTGATCTTATTTCTCTCTCTCTTCTCTCAACCTCATCCCCCCTGCCTCTCACGGCTCTTTACTCTCGCTATTACTGCTCTTAACCTCCAGCCTTGAACTACAATTTGTGCCGGCCCTACATACTGCCCAAGGACCCCTAATTCGACTTAAGAGCGTTCATTAAAGTCTTCTGAAAGTAATTTAGAAGCTTATGGACACAAATTGGAGCGTTATTCACCTGTTGAACGACCTCCTTACATTCTCACATTTTCTTATTATCCTTACTTTGCTGGTTTGAGCTCCTTACACTCTTTATTTTCTCCTTACTTTCATGCGTCTTAATCCTTCAGTTTTCCTCATTCATCATACCTGAGCTTCATACACTCTGTCTCCTCCTTACATTCTTCCATTTCTTCTATAACCTTTACTTTCCCTGCCTCAGATAATTATGCCCTATTTTCTCCATACACTCTCGCGTCTCTATAGGGCTGTCCTCTAGATACAACACGGTGCGTATACTGTGTGGGGAATCGGTGCCCACTTGTGGTAGACAGCTCCTTGCCAGGGATGGACCAAGATTCTTCCCATGGTGAGGTGCAGGGGAATATGAAAATTGCTCCCGGGTGGACGCCGCAGCTGCTTCGTTCCAACCAGGATGAACAACGCCTCCACGTGTAGGGTCCTCGTCAGCGCCTCCCATATGATGTAAAGCCAGAGAAAGTAAGGATAATGCTGACGGTCCCCTGCATCCCTCCAATCTAACCTCAAGTCTTCAGATATCCTCAAAGCCTCATTATTTTCTTTTCTCCTTTCCTCGCAGCCGCCTCGAGGAAAGTCACCATTCCTTCCACTCTAGGCATAAATATTTCCTAGACCTTCCCCCATAATCTTCCCTCAGGTCCAGAAGGCTCGTTAGGTCGGCTTCAATTATCCGGTTTTAATGTTCCTGTCCCTTTCCTTTTTTCCATCAGACTTTTTCTTTTACCTCATTATCATCCTGGAAAAAAAGGGGGTAATCAGGCCAGGCAACACCGGTTCTGACCACTAATGAGGCGTGGGTGGTTGTGAGGGTGTTGTTAGTAGGTTCTCAGTCCTATTGTCATTATATATATATATATATATGTGTGTGTGTGTGTGTGTGTGTGTGTGTGTGTGTGTGTGTAGATAAGTAGGTAAACAGATAGAAAGACAGAGATAGGAAGACAGAAAGATACAGATGTAGATGTTTCACATGGATGTAGATATACGAGTATTGGTTACAGAAGCCAGCGACACACAGCCAGGCGTCACCACTACACTTCTTCAGTGAGCGTGGCAGTCAGCACTCCGATACCCTAATGGCCGCACCTGCCATCAAGGCATGCAAACGAGGCTGGTCTGGGATAATAGTGATGTTGTTAGATTAAACAGACGCTCGGCCAGCATGGCACGCCAGTCTGTGCTTAATGCTGTCACACTCTAAGGGCCAAGCTGCAATCACCTGGCCATTGATTTAGACTTCAAGACCATGAACAGTGTAGGATCAACCTCATGCGCAGTTTCGTGTCATTTGTCTCATCATTACTTAAGCATTCAGATTAAGTGGTTGATATAATGGTCATATAATGTTTTCTTTCATAAATATTCTACAGCAACTCTGGGATATTTCTATCACCATTGTGATTATATATATATATATATATATATATATATATATATATATATATATATATATATATATATATATATATATATATATATATATATATATGTACACTTTTTCATCACAAACTTCTTTACATTCCCCTCTGATATGAAGAAAAAAAACTTCCAGATCACATGTCCAGACGTCACTTCGGGCTGACCGGCTCCCTTAACTTTTCAGTCGTCTGTCAGCACCAGGCGAGCAGAGGGACGGGAGAGATTGGGAGGGGCGAGGAGGAGGGAGAGGAGGACAGGGAGAACTGTGTTACTGGCACAGGGAAGCAAGGGAGGGAAGGAATCAAGGAAGAAGATGGAGGAGGATCATAAATCATCAAAGGGCATGAAGATAAATATGCAGCACCAATCTTAATTACGCACAGGAATAAAAAATAAGAATAAAAAAGGAGCGAGGGATGGCAGCTTAAATACACTGTGCACTTCATACGATTCCTTACATTAAAGTTAGACCTTTAAAGTGTGGCATATGTTTTACCAAGAAAACGTCACATTCTTCTACTGTATTATACGTTTATACATCGGAAGAGAGAGAGAGAGATAGATAGATAGATAGATAGATAGAGAGAGAGAGAGAGAGAGAGAACACTGATTAAAAAAAAAATGACACCTGGAAAAAAGAATACTTAGTGATACAGAATGCAAGTAGTTCCCTTTCTTTAAAATCTACCTCGTTTTTTTTATTCTTTCTTTCATCTATTACGGAAGAGAGAAATATCCCCAGATTCAATTAAGCAAACCTTCGTGAGACTTGCCAAAAAGCGAATTAGTCTCTTCTCCTTAGGCATAAGTCATTAGCGTAAGTGAAGCTCGGAAGAAGAAAAATGAAGAGAAAGAGAATGGGCCCGGGGTAAGTGATATTTTTTCCCCTCCATATTAATTTTCACATCCATTACAGAGAAGAAGAAGAAGAGGAGGAGGAGGAGGAAGAAGAAGAAGAAGACGGAGGAGACAGAGAAGACGCAGATGAAAAAGACAGAGAAGAAGAAGAAGATGAAGAAGAAGGAGAAGTAGAAGAAGAAGAAGAAGAAGGGAAAGGAAATGAAGGAGAAGAAGGTAAAAGTTTTAGGGCTGAGGTTTGAGTAATTAGTGAAAGGAAGGCTAAAAAATCATAAAGCCTCGGGCAAGATGTTTTTTCTCCGCATAGGCATTTTCGTGTAAGCAAAAAAGAAGAATAAATAAATAAAAAGTATAAGGTATGGGAGGATGCGGTTAGGGTTAAAACTTACCTTCCTTGTTTCAGGTAGTTTCCCCTCTCAGGTGTCCCCCCCCCTCTCTCTCTCTCTCTCTCTCTCTCTCTCTCTCTCACACACACACACACACACACACACACACACACACACACACACACACACACACACACACGCACACACACACACACACACACACACACACACACACACACACACACACACACACACACACACACACACACACACATTCTGATCATGGTGTTTTGTTTTGCTCTTCCAAAATTCTCTCCCATTTTCTCCCATTGTCTCTTTGTACAGGTGAGACGCATACTCCTCTCTGCTTAACAGTGCATACTTTTTACTTTCTTTGTAATTACGTAGTGATCTTTTCTCTTCTTACTTTCCCTAACCCTTTCTGCCCAGCGACTTCAATTTAATATTTCACTCTTGGGTCCACCATGCGAACGCATTCTAAGGCTTTGGCACCTAGAAGGTTAAGATTTTTTTTTTTGAAATGATAAAGAACAAAATGCTAGAAGCCAAAAAGGTAGCGCTTCCCAAGGTCAAAAATAATAAGAGAAACACAAAATCAAGAGCAGTTTATTTATAGATGCCTGGACACATTGCATTTAAAAGAGTGGAGGCCATAGGCAGAGGGAAGTACACACTGGGGAAACGCAACCTTTACTGTGTTTAATCACCTTTTGAAACTGGAGTGATTAGTTTCACACTCTATTTTGTTTGAGAGAGACTTTTTGAGGTGGAGGGGTTAGATACAGCCTTTCATAACCTCTGGGTTACTAGGGAACTCTTGCAAACTGAGTGAAAAGCGTGACAGTAGTTAGAAGGAGGGGGTGAGGTTAGTCTCGATAGGGTGGGTCTCAGAAAGGCTCAGACTCAATACTGTTCCCGGTTCTCAATAGTCAATTTTGCCGGCTTGTTATTATGCGAGGCTCTTGTATAGATTGGGGCTTAAAGGTGCTCTGCTGCCACCTGCCCTGCCCGCCTTATCTCTGCTAATGTGCTTCCGATAATGAAATGCAGTGTCACCCATTTTCATAAACTGCCAAATGACGTGCTGTGTACTGAGCTATTTTTCTGTCGTATAATTAAGCTGATGGGTATTTTGTTTTAACGCAATCCTGTGAAAATTACTTAGTTGTATGTACATAGCTGTAATGATGCCTTACCTCACCCACACCAGTGCCCGTAGCAAAACACCTCATCCACACCTACACCCATGCCATCACTTATATCCACACATCCACACCGACATTTACACTTACACTCTCACCTTCACTCACACCCTCACCTGCGCTCACACGTACACCCACACACCCACGCCTACCGTCTCTCACATCTGCACGATCGCTCACACCCACATCCTTATTCACACTCACACATTTACCCATATCCACACTCTAGGTTCCTTTCTAAGCACACTTAATGATGTGGCTGCTCCTGTTGTTGTGGGTCCAGGCTCATCTTTACGTGTATCTGGTAGACTGCCTTCTGAAGTGCCTCATTTCTTTTTATCCACCAAACTCTTTTCATGGGATAAAAACCAAGTTGACGGACTTTTGTATAGCCCCATCGGTGCCATCCATACCTGATCTAATCATCACATACACCTCTAATCTTATTCAACTTCTCTCTTCACCTCAACGCGGAATTAGAGAGACTAAAAAAGATGAGGGGAAGAAGGGACAAGACAAGAAGAAATAAGACCAATTATCCAGCCTCTCTTCTTTTAGGTAAACCTCAGCTTAATGAGTCTAGAAGGAGGGTGGGGAAGATAAGCAGAAAATAAGGGAAGGAAAGGAAAACATTACCCATTTTCGCTTTCCTATCAGATATTTCCCAGTCTTAAGGGCGTAAAGGGATGATGAAAGAGATGACAAGGAAATGAGGAGAGAAAAGAAAAAAAAATCACTTTCCCTCCTTTTAGACATTCCCGAATCTAGAGGGCCTATAGGGAAAAATAAGGAGGATATGACGGGAGGAAAGGGAGCACAAAAAGACCAATTACCCAGTCCCTCCTTCTCCTTTTCGATGTCCCTGGGATGGAAATATTCTTTTGGTCGGTCCGAGGGCACTTTGGATGGCATCAAAGGACCACTCCAGACCATCTAATAAGCTGGGGGTGGCCTTCTGGTCGGCAGGGAAGATGGTGGAGGCTCCCAGTTGGGTTTTATTTTATTGCCGCTTCTCCAGACGATTTTATGCAGCTCAGGGGAGACTTTCGGGACTGAGGAAGTTAGATATAGCCTTGATTTGCCTGTTACTACCAAATAGATCTGGTAAGCTGAATAATATCGTTGGGTAACAGTGATGGTACTTGCATTAACGCTCTCGGAATCCTATGACTTACTCTTATCATCATCATCATCATCATCATCATCATCATCTTCCTCATCATCAGCATCTGAGTGTTGCACAGATGAGGTGAAGAAGACGTGACCAACCTGAAGGGGCTTAAACTGTTTAGAAGAGACCTAGCAAGAGTATTGAAATGAAAATTTGAATAATGAGTGCACACATTAGTCACCGTCGGCAGACTAACGCACGGTAATAGGAACCACTGTTTTTAGCTTCCTTTGGGACTGTACAGTATATTTGGCCACACTGAGATGAAACGTTTTCCCCATGTGTTTGGTCATCCTGAGACTAAACGTTTTCCCCATGTGTTTGGTCATCCTGAGACTAAACGTTTTCCCCTTCCTTTGTCCTACACATGATGAATTCACATAATAGATGGCGTGGTGGTGCCTGGCATTCTCCTGGAAACACAATTTCTCATATGATCAAGAGGTTAATTTCTATCAGCTTGATATCATGGGCCATACTGAGAGCAGTGGAGCGTTTATTCTGTGTTATAATGACATGCATAAGTAAAAACAGTACGATGATTGATTATTCTGTGGTTATGCGAAAAGAAAAGAAAAAATGCAGTGCTATATCATTTCCATTTCTGTGTGGAGTGCGTGATTTGGTGCGGGAGGTGAAATCTCTGAACAGCGTCAGTAAATGGCCATCGCATACTGTAGAAAGCACTAAATAATGAAAAAAAATATCAATAGTAATTTATTTAGCTTTTCGGTAATTTACTTTTGCTTAATCCTCACAGTCAGTCTACTTGCTAGCTTCTTCACTTCAGCAAAAGGACGTCTTGTTTTATTCTTGCAATCTCCAGACGATTTTCTTCAGCTAAGGGAGGATCTTAAATGTTTAAGTTGTTAATTAAGACCATGCCTAACTTCTCCACTTCAAGACTCGTCCCCGTACCTGAATATGAAGGGTGTATTTGTAGCGAAGTGGTTAAAGTGACAGTGTTTACCCTTATTGTGGATATGAGCACCTGGACACATGGTTAAAGTGGCAAAGTGTTCACCCTCACTGTTGATATGGGCAGTTGAACACAGCAAAGTGGTTAAAGTGGCAAAGTATTCACCCCCCACTGTAGACATGGGCACAACACACTACGCTGCTCACCTGGGCAGTGGTTCGACTCATCAGGTAAGTTGACAGAGGAAAATCCAATGGTTGGTTTGTTTTCGCCTGGTTAAGTGGACGGCCTCATCCCATCCATGGGTGGGAAAAGGCTGTTGTGATGATGGTGATGACAAAGGTAATTTTGATGGTGATGGTGAAGATGCTGATGCCGATGGTGATGATGATGATGATGGTGTTGATGATGATGATGATTATAAAAAAGGTAAATTTCAACGACAGCCCTTTGTCCTACGATACATTATTATTCAGGTATCCAATATTATATACATATACTGTGACGTAAATGAGATTAGATATTGTGTAAGTACGTAATTTTGATCTTACGTGCAGATTTCCATTGTGCGTTTGACATAAATGGATATTCATCACAAGTGCGTATCATTCCTACTCTCAAGCTGACGGAACTGGGAAGATGCGGATGTTCAAAGCTTTTCCGATAATTAGTAATATTTCCAAACACGCAGGGGCATTCAGGGTATCAGCTGTCCTTAAAATGTTGTCAGTAGATTAAGACTAATGATACAGTACCAGAGACTTCACTTGGTTTATGTCTGTCTCGAATTATTTCACTTTTCCACGATGTCGCCCATTCACCAAACCTCAGTAAGATGCTCATTTCCCTGTCTATACAAACACCAATATGACACACATGTATCAGTAAAAACCGCACTTAAGTTCTAAAGTGCTGCAGTATATCAAAAGGAAAAACAACCACTTGAGACATTTAGGTGCGTGCGTGAGTGTGTGGCAGACGAGCAGGTGTGGTGTGGTGTGGTGTGGCCTGACGCGCGTATTTCCCCCACACCACACTCCCCGCCATACTTTGATCTCCCCGGGGCGTCGAGGCACCACACACACTCGCTAATGGCCGCCCCACCAGGTTTTGAAGCCGGCGACGATTATGGCTAACGGGGGATGCAAATATTAAGCCAGCAGGTGTGAGGGCCGTTTGGTAAATAATTAACAGAACTTTGAAGTCTGGGGGAAACTTGCTAAACAGTCTGGCGGATTTAAATGCCTCTTTTATTGACTGTTAGGTGACTATAACTGATCAAATACCATACCACAGCTTCGGCAATGAAGTATATGAATGACCGTGTATTATGAGGACGTTTTGTGACTACGATTATCATATGTATCATACCAAAAAGATAAATTCCGTGCCTTTTTTATTATTTTTAACACCCATGCTAACTTCTCATACAGGCAAGCAGTAATACCACAAGCCCTTCTCAAAGAGCATTCCTAGTTTTCCTCTTTTCCCAGTATTTCGGATAGAAGTTTGGCCTTCAGTCTTCCTTCGTGTCCTTCTCTCCATGTGCCCATCTCTCTCTCTCTCTCTCTCTCTCTCTCTCTCTCTCTCTCTCTCTCTCTCTCACACACACACACACACACACACACACACACACACACACACACACACACACACACACACACACACACACACACACACACACACACACACACACACACACACACTCACGCTCATTACCAACAATCACCAAGGCGCTGAGAAATACTTTATATGGAATTTATTGAAGAGGGGCATCGAGGTGTATGTACGTAATCTACTGCCATAATTACTTGCTTTGCTCCGAATCCTCTTCCACCGCTAATAGGAGTTTCAAATCCTCCTCAGACGCTAAAAAAGGATTCAGATCCTCCTCATATTCTAATGAGAGTCTTGAATCCTCCTAAGATCTTAATAAGAGAATCATGTCCTCATCACATTATAAGATGTTTCGAATCCTACTCAGACGCTAATAGGAGAGATTCAGATCCTCCTTCACCGCTAATAAATGAGATTCGAATCCTCCTCTCCCTGGACGAGATCAGTCAGGGAGTCAAACTAAGCTGAGATGAAGCCCCGGCAAGGCTGAGTGAATAATGTAGCAGCATCACCAGCGCCCTCCTGCCCGTCACATGAGGCTCACTTGGATACACACGCACGTAAGCACACACACACACACACACACACACGTACGCACTATCTCTCTCTCTCTCTCTCTCTCTCTCTCTTGCAGGGGGGGGGGATACTTTTCCAGGAATGCACTTGCTGCAGAGGACCAAAATTTTAAGCGATTAAATTTGATGCATCACTCACCAAGCCATCATCATCATCATCATCATCATCATCATCACCATTATCACCATCATCATCCCGCGGGACAATCGGCTCTTCCGCCTCTTTCCACCTTAAGATTATTCAGAAAGATTTGCCTAAGTCAGTACTGTTTTTTATTTTTTATTTTTTAGTTTACTGCGGGAGATAAGGAGAGAGGAAAGAGAAAAATGGAAGATCACAAAGAGAGAGAAAAGTGAAGAGAAAAGGGGAGAGAGAGAGAGAGAGAGAGAGGAGAGGGAAGATGGGGGATGGAAGATCAGAAGGAGAGAAGGAGAAAGAAAGGAAGTGAGAGGAGGATCAAGGGGAAAGAGGGAAGAAAAGAAAGTGTGGCAGATGGATGATCAGAAGGAGGGATGGAAGGAAAGTGAGAGAGGGAGATACATCACGAGTGAGGGAAAGGAAGAGGGAGTGAAAAAGAGAGGGAGGGAGGGAGATCACAGGTGGAGAAGGAAGTTAAGAGAGGAAGGGAAGAAAAGGAGAGAGGGAGGATGATCAAAGGGAGAGAAAGAAGTAAAGAGGAGGGAGATCAAGGGGAGAGAGGGAAGGGAAGAGAGAGAGTGAGGAAGGAAGAGGAGAAGGAGAGAAGGCCCAGGAGTAATGTGAGGAGGGCAGCAAGCCTGAGTCAACAGTATCTGGCCGAGGGATCCCGTCTGACTAGTAATATTTTGGGATCCAGACGCTACACCACGCCACACCTCACCACACCACACCACACCACACCACACCACACCACAATAGGCTTGGCTGTGAGAGCTGGTGTTTGGCTGCCGAGGGGTGGAGGATATACATTACCCACTTCAGCAAGGCGTGTTAAGTGTCCCCCTCGGTAACACCAAGATTACCCTAAATAACCCTAAAAGACCAACCTAATGTAACACAATCTAATCTAGGCCTACCTGGAAAAGAATAAGTGCTTCTAAGTCTATTATAGTTGGGAATTTTACAGATCGAGGAACAGAAGGATACATACATAATTTTTTGCAGTATGATGATGGCCTAAAATACTGTGTTCATTTTAATTTGGCCCAGACTTTCATCCTACTGAAGCCTATTAGATGTAGATCAGTGACAGCGTATGACAAAACTATGGTCCTATATTCTATCTAGAGCACTTCTTTGTGACTAGCCCAGACCATTTTATTCAGCTGAGGGAATCTGAAGCTACTCAGAGGGTTAGCAGAGAAAATTTCAACCCCCGTACCTTAAGAATTCCTCTCTGTTAAATAAAAGTGTCTGGTTGTAACTCGCTTAAACTAACATAATGCGTCTACAAAAGGTCAAAGAGTTAAAAATTCATTATGACACTATAATCACGCCAGGGGAGTGAGGGTGTAAATAATATACCTCACAGACCTAATAGATCCTACTGACTTGCTTTGAACCCCACTGAATGAGATAACTGGTTCGATAAAGGTGAAGCATTTGAACCCCCTGTCCCCCACACCTCGCCATCCCACATCCCGTGCCCTCATCTCCATAACGCACCTTTAGTCTAAGTTCCATGACCTCAGAATAACCTCACTTGCCTCCCATGATACTAAATTATCGCCCCTTGTCGTCCTAAACCCCCTGTCTCTCTCAGTCTTCTGTATTTCACACAATCTCTCGCATTTCGTTACTTCCCTCTCTCTTCTACTCTCTTCCTCCTTCTTCCCTCCCTCCTTCCTTCCCTCCTTTCTTCCCTCCTCCCCATCTCTCTCCTCCAGACCCTGCCCTCCCCAGCCATTCCTTCTGCTTAGTTAACCTCTCAAGAGAAAACACAACAACGTGTGTTTTCATAAATCAGAACACCAATAAAGGTACGACAGACAGACCGACAGACACACAGGGAACAAAGCCATTAGCCAGTACCGTGAACAATACAGTCTTTTATGAAACTGTCCAACCAATAATTAATCATTGTTTTCCCGCTTCCCCTTGTCGCGTGAAGCAATAGGAGACCGAGTGAAAGAAAGAAAGAAAAAAAGGTTCATATATTAAACTTTCCATGACTTTTTATGAATATTTTGAAATGGATAGTGAGATGTAATACCCGGTTGAAATAGGCAACGTATTGTTATTATTATTATTTGGTAATATGGGAGCTTTATTCAGGTTGGAAAAAGCCTCTCATACTGAAAAGGTTATTCAGGTATGTATTCCACTACCGATGCGTTTGTACTATATAATCATTGCATCTTATAGCTCTTTAAATCTAATGACGTCATTCTTTTTTGATTATGCCACTTCTCGACGATATTCTTTTTAATCTAAGAAAAGCCCCTTCTGTTTTTTCTCTGGACCGTATGTTGACTAGTGTGATGGGGATAAGTCCATGGATCTGATGGTCTGTTCTTCTTGTTTATCTTCACATTGGGACGGTAAAGATTGCGTGCTCTGTGTATCTAGGTAACTCTGTATAACATCCCCCTCCTCTCTCTCCCTTTCCCTCTCCCTCCCCCCCTCCTTCTCCCTCTCTCCCTCACTCCCTTCTTACTTTTGTTTATCATGGAAGTCAATTGGCCACCTGTCCGTACGAGTGCCACTCCTGCCTTATCAACACGTCTACCTGTGTCACACCTGCCTGTTACATGCCACCTCTTGTTGTTACCCCTGCCTCATCCACTATAATCCCTGCCTCACTCTCTTGACTCCCCCCTCCCCTCACCTCTGCCTCACTCCTTCCTCACCCACTAGACACGTCCCTCACTCCTGCCTCACCTCTACCTCTCACCCTCTGTACTCCTTGCCTTGTCCCTGCCTCTCGCCTTCTCTGCTGCCTTCCCCACCCTTGATGCTTACTTTCTCTACTTCATTCGCTTTAGAAATACTAGGGGCAAGTCAGGTTATTTTGAGTTCATGGGATTTGGAGTAAAGGCTGTTAAGATGAGCGTACAGAGCAGGGGATGGCGGAGTGTGGGTGGGGCGGTGGTTCAAATGTCTCACCTTTTTCGAACCACGTATCTCATTCCGTAGGTTTCGAAACAAATCACTGGCATCCATTCAGTCTGTTGAAAAATACTGCTTACGCCTCTGATCTGAAGATGCGAATTAGACGAGAGGGATGTGAATAGTAGTAAATTTTGAACCCTTTGACCTGCTTTTCACGCATTAAGGCACTTTTCACAGGCTTCCACGAGACGATTTTGTTCACCTGAGAGGAAGCAGAGGTAAAGAGACTGAACACGATCTCCACTAACCCTCTGAGCTGCTAGTAATTCCTTCAGAAATTGACATAGACTCCCAGGTCACTTTTTCGTAAGGCCATGGAATTCTGACCCGCCTATAGAAATTGACATACGTGCCTGGGTCAGTTTTTTTTATACCATGGAATTCTGAGTAAGCAATGTAGGAGCCAGGGGGGCAGGAGTAGGGAGGTGCGGGAACAGTACGGGAAAGGGGACAGGGTAGGAAGGCAAAACGAGGCTCCCAGCACATGATACGCAAATTCCAGGTAGTAAATCTCTCGCGACATCTCTCTGCTCAGCCTCCACCACGTACACCAGCACGGGAGTGGAGAAAAAGGCGGAGGAGAGTGTGGAGCCTTGGGAATGGATGGAGGAAAGAATGTTGACCTAGAATATTGCAAAAAGAAGTAGAATTTTCTAAGGTGAGGTGGGAGGAAATGTTGCTGTTGCTGTTGTTGCTTAGCCTCGGTTTGTCAGGCTGAGTAAACCCATCGACCACAGGTAAGCAACTGCTTCTTCAGAGTAGTCCTACAGGTAGAGATCAATGATATACTTAACTAGGAACGTAGTGAGACTCTGTTCTGTATTTTTTTTTTTTACTCAGACTACAGCTTGAAACTCACCAAAAAGGCCAATGCAAAGTACCCAACTCGTATAGTAGGCCAGTTTAATTCCTAATAGATGAGACATTTCCTTAAAGGGATAAAGGGTGTAGTTCCTCAAGGTTCCTTCCCTGATCCGATCATTTCTACTAGAGTGCATTTACGCTAATATTAAAGCATCCCCAACCCCTAGCAGCTCAGTTGATGGCCACCTGTAGTCAGACTGGGAGGTTCACTTGGTTAGTGACAAGAAGACTCATTTCTAACTTATTTTTAACTTATAGCTAAAGTACGTTCGCCGAATTTCATACAGTCACGGCTTAGTATTCAAGCTGTCAGAGTAGTTCAGTTCCGTCAGATGAAAACAAACAAACTGTGCCCTCCGCAGACCCTTAAGTTAGAACTAGAAGTAGCTGTGGTGTGGATGAGGGGGTCTGTTCCCCGCCCACTAACTCGCTTAGGCTTCGTTGGCTGCCCACATACCCATTCCCCTCGGTGTGTTTGTTAGTAGGACCTCCGCCTTATCTCACCTGCCGCGGTATATGGCTTTCTGGGGCACCTGGATAATAGGTGGAGGCCAAAAGCGGGACTAATTTGGGAACGATTCCGATGGTAAGAGTGCTAGAATGTATCAGTTTACTTTTGCACTTCGATGGCGTTTTTCTTGTATCGTGTTCTGGCCAGTTTCAATCATTATGTTTTTCTTTCTTTCTTTCTTTTTTTTTTAAGGAAAGGAATCACGCACTAGAGGGGGCAAATCTGATTGATAAATTGGAAGTATTAAGGTAATACCCGAGAATCTGCATAACAAACAGAAAAATATAAAGATCGAGGCAGACTCCGATTCCAAATGTCCCGTAGAGATGAACTGACTATGATGGATTCGCTGTGTAAATAAATTCTGCTTTTTCGAAATATCACATCACCAGCACAATTTTATCAGATGAACTATTCTGTGATGGATCCGCCGTTTCAGTAAATTCCTCTCTATTCGCAATTTCACGTCACACGCACGATGTTGCCGGGAATCGAGAGACGTCACGCCCACTGCCGCCAATTTGCCAGAGTTGCGAATGTCATTAGGGTGGTTGGAGGGGGTGTTGTTGCTGCGTCACTGTCACCACAACAAGACACCCGATAATTAACTTTTCAATGGCCGCTGCCGCCACGATCGATACCAGTGCCTTGATTCTGCCTGTCTACATTTTCATCTTCACTATTTCCATAATTTTTTAAAAGGTGTAAATAAGGGAGAACATATCGGCATTTAGACAGCCGATAACTGAAAACCCACACCGATCGATGCCAGTACCTCGCTTCTGCCTGATTAAAATTTCAACCATTTGCATAAGGGAAATATATACTAGCACCCACCCACACCCACCCACCCACACTCATACACACCAGAGAGGAGGGACGGAGGAAAAGCAGAGAAGGATCGTTGATGGGAGGGAAGAGGGGCATTGGAGGAGGGAGGAACGAGAGGAAGGCGGAGGGAAAATAGTCTGAATATTTTTGTCAACTTAGTCCTTACTGAAGAGATGGGTGCGCTGAAATGTCGAGAGTTTCACGTACATATCAAGGACCAGCTTCGTCCGTCTCTATGTAACGTTAAAGCCATTGTTAGTAATTTCAACTATTCCGTATGGAGAGATGGGCTGGCTGAGTTTATTGTGTGTGTGTGTGTGTGTGTGTGTGTGTGCCCTCTGTATAAAGAACTGAGACGCTGTTCGCCTTTTTTATGTCTTAGTGTTGTAGTTATTCATCATTCTTTGTGATGAATAAAACTGCAGGAATTTTGATGGAATTCAGATAGGCAGACGCATTTGTTCATCGTGAAAGTAGGTAGACAGCCAGAGAGATAGGTAGATATAGATAGATAGCCTAATTGAATGATAGACAGATATGTAGACAGGTAGACTCGTTTGTGCACCGCGATAGTTACGAGAGGAAAAATATCAGACTCACTCAAAATTCACCCCTCCCTTCCTCTCCCTTTGCCTCCCTTTACGACTATGTGATGTGACCTTTTACACTATGTGACCCTCTATACGATGTGTTCTTTTATACGATATGACCTTTATACGATGTGACCTATCATCCCCACCGCTAAACAAGGTCAATGATACGAGTTCCATTCAGGGTGTTATTGTGGATGAATTGGAGGGTCTTCGTGTATGCAGGCGATGTGATTTGGGTCCGAGAGATGGTGACAATGAATGAATAGCGCGCGCACACACACATACACACACACACACACACACACACACACACACACACACACACACACACACACAGAATGATGTAAAGATAATTCCATGCAAAGGGGATGAATTATTTTTATATGTGTGTGGGAGTCAGATTGATGATTAGAGATAAATTGGAATTAAAGAGATATGAGAAAGGGAAAGAGGTAATAGCGGAATAATGGCGTTTGGGAGATGGCTAATAAAAGATGTAAAAGAGGAGAGAGAGAAGAGCAGAGGGGAGGAAAGGAGGGGTCGAGGTGAGGGGAGAGACTAGCCAGAAGGGTGAGATGCAGGAGATAAAGAGAGAGTGGCAGGGGACGGAGAGGTTATGGTGAGATTGGAGAGATTTGAGACAGTGACGAGTATTGTGAAGGGATGGTGAGCTAGAAAGAGATACAGAGATGGTAACAGGGTACAGAGAGTGCATTGCGAGATACCAGAGATAAGAGATAGTGACAGGGTAGGGAGAGAGGATGATGAGACAGAGATAAAGGAGATACTGACAGGGTACAGAAAGGTGGTCGAGATAAAAGAGGAAAAGACAGAGAGAGAGAGAGGTAAGCTAGAAACGTGACCTGGTACGGAGTGGGAACGATGAGATTAGAGAGACTGAGAGAGAGGGGAGGGAAGGGGCAGCGGCGAGGGGAGAGGCTAAGCAGAAAGGTGTGAGGGAAAGGAGAGGGGAAGATGAGGGAAGCCTGGCAAAATGAGGGGAGAAGTGAGGGGATTAATAGATAGATAATATGGAGATATGATAGGGGAGAAGGCAGGGATGATGATGATGATGATGATGATGATGATGATGATGATGATAATGTGAAAATGATGATAGTGGAGATGAAACTGGTGGTGGTGATGGTGATGATGATGATGATGATGATTGTTTCTTTTTGTCTTGAAAATTAGGCTCTTGATGCATGTTTACTTTCAGCTCTTTACTTAGTGCAACCTTATGATGTATAGACAAAATTGATGAAGCAAAGAGGCAGATAAATAGAAAGATAGATTGATAGATGCGAAGGTACATAATCAAATAGACAGGCAGGTGTTCAGGTAAGTAGATAGATAGGCATAAGAGAGAGAGAGAGAGAGAGAGAGAGAGAGAGAGAGAGAGAGAGAGATGATGAGTGTCAGGTGGTGGATTCATTTGACACAATGCCACTAATGACTTTACGCCGCCCTGTTGTGACGGACGCTTTGTGACGCATGCATTCTCTCTCTCTCTTTCTCTCTCTCACACACACACACACACACACACACACACACACACACACACACACACACACACACACACACACACACACACACACACACACACACACACACACACACACACACACACACACACACACACACACACACACACACACACACACACACACACACACACACACTTCCCATACACACACACACTCACGATCACCCCCACACACGGCATTTAATACATTTTTTCAAGTATAAATATGACCATGTGACACTCCTCTTAATAAAATACAGTAAAGCTATATACTATCAGAATGGGTTTGCCAAGAGTAGTAAAAATTTCGTCTTCCTTTGCATCTGAGTGGCCAGCGTCGGTAATTTTTTTTTTTTTTTTTGGGGGAGGGGGGCAGTTTTGTAACACACTCCCTACAGCCCAATAAAGGAGCTTCTCATGCGTAATAAAAGCCTTCTCCCGCCCATTCTGGTCTCCATCAAGGCCTCTCCCCTTTATCTCCTGGCCTCTCACCTCGTCCCCTCCCCCATCTCCTGGCCTTTCATCTCGCCCCCTCCTCCCCCACCACACAAGCTCCCCTTATGAGACTCCACAAAGACACCCATCCATCACAAGGACTGGTACTGCCCTATATTGGTGGGGGTGGGGGCTGGAGCGAAAGAGGGGAGGTTAAGGAGGAAAATGAAGAAAGAGGGAGAGAAGACAGCGGAGATGGAGGAGAGGTGAAGGGAAGGATGAGGAAAGATGAAAAAAGACAGTGGATAAGGAGGAGAGGGTAAGAGGGGAAGGATGAAGAAAGAGGAAAAGAAGAAGGTGGAGAAGGAAGAGAGGGTAAGGGAAGGATGAAGAAAGAGGGAGAGAAGACTGTGGAGAAGGAGAAATGAAGAAGAGGTGGAATTAAGGGAGAAGAACAACTGGAAAGAATGAGTAAAAAGGGAGAAGAGAACGGTGGAGGAGGAACAAGGAATAGGGGGAATAATTTAGGGAGAAGAACTTGCAAAAAGAGCGAAAAAATAGAGAGACAGAAAAAGGCAGACAGAGACAGACAAAGAGGGGAAAAGGGAGAGATAGAGAATGAGACAGAAGCACACAAAACAGAGACAGATAAACAGAGAAACACACAAGACAGAGAGAGAGACAGAAACACACACAGAAGCTGCAGTTAGACCAGCGAGTCAGCAGGTAATATGTGGGGCCAGGTAAATTAACTTCCACCATGCACTATTGTTATACAGCTTTTCCAGGCTCGTTTTTACCTGTCCGGCCTCCAACTAGCGCTCGTGTATCTCCCTGCCTCGTATTCTGAGTGACATAGGAGACTTCTTACGTAACACCTCTTCCTTTGCGATTTATTCTGGTTGTTACACCTTAGGATTTTGTTGGAATCATCATCACACTCCCTCACTTATCTCCATCACCATCCCTAACTCATCTCCATCAGCATCCCTCACTTATCTCCATCAGCATCATCATCATCATCTTGTCATCAGTCCATCAGCAATCACCACCACGTCCATCATCATCATCATCATCATTCCTGTCCCTATCCCCATCACTCTGATTTGCTCTCTTCCTCCTATTGTGCGTTTTTTGTTGGCTCAGCATCACAGTACGTATTGGGTGGGGGTCGGGGGACTTTTGCATCTCTCCTCCTTTCTCTCAACGTCGTCTATGGATTCCTCGTAGTCCTGTCGCGTGGAAATCTTGCAAGAAGCGGGGAAGAACGCAGCGTCAGTCTTCTCTCGTGGCCGTCTCTTTGTTCCTCCTGACCTCAATCTTAGCTCCTTCTCTTCCATTCTCCCCCGGCATGGTTCAGTCAGATTTATCTTTCTTACTCTTATTTACTCACATTTTCCCCTGTTATCGCATTCTGGTAACACCTGCGATTCTGTGTCTTATTCTTTACTTTGTTATTCTTTTTCATTTATATTTCCCCCTTTATCAAACTAGTTATCAAATCCTTCCATCTCATGCGGATCAATGACTTTTTCTGCTGTCTCTTGAGCAATATATTTTGTTTATAAGAGATCTAATATTCAGTTTAGCAGAGATCTCACGTGTTATGTTATTTAAAAATTGTCATTTGGTGATTTCTCCTCATCACAGTTTGGCTTATATACTCTTATCACTACACACATACATTCTCAGTCATCTCACCTTCCCCCACATCACATTTTTCTCCTGCAATACCACACTTACGACACCCACCACATCACTCGCACAGTCACTCCACCACAGTCACACCCCGACCACACGCACACCCACAGGCACCCCGCCACACCCACACACACCCCTCGCCCACCCTGGCCTTTGATGGCGCTCAAAAATCAATCTGCATTGTGAGTGAGGAGTGGGGGCATCACTCGGGAGTCGCGGACACACAGACAGACAGACAGACAAAAAGACTCCTTTACTTGATTCGGCTGACATGTGGATTACGCAGAAAATCGAGCTACTGAAATATGAGCAAAGACAAGACACAGGAATTCGTTATGATCTAAATTTGTTCAATATTTCTGTGTGCTTACTGCTTTGAAGTACCGCATCTTCTGAGGGACAGCTTGAAAAAAATGGACCTCCAGGAGTTTTTGTCCTTATTCAGTAACCACCTCTTCTACCTCGACACACCACCTTCCCTTCCGTACTCTGGCATTTTTCTCTCCAGCACATTTTATGGAATCGCAATTTTATCTCTGGCCTCATAACTACGCAATTATTTTTGGAATGCAGATGTCTAAACTCCATCTTTTCCTTCTAGAGCCATTTATTTCCTTCCACTAATGACAATTAACTCAGCCACAATTTACAAACCTTGCATCATCCATGTGGCTTAGAAAATAAATAATGAAGCTCCTAACAACAATTCCATCTCCTCTCGGTTCCTCCGGCCCACCCTGTCTAAAATTAATTAGGCAGTTTTCCTGGCCTCCTGGTTGCTTATAAATTAGAGGCGGGCCGCGTCCTGAGAGGAGGGGGATAGAGGAGGGGAGGGAGGAGGGTCAGGGACAGTGTACAGCTTACTATAATTACAGTGGAAGTGGGAAGGGGGTGACAGACACTGGGTGAGACTGAGGGAAAAGCTAATGTGTGGGAAAAGGTAAGAAAGATTACGAGATGGAGGTGGAGAGCAAAGTTTGATGTAACTGAGGAGGAGGGAGGGAAGAGACGGGTTAGGGGGGTGCAAGGACAGTGTAGACCTCGTAATAATTATTGTAGAATGGGGGGGGGGGTAGCGGAAATATGGAGAGGTGGAGAGGAGAACTGAGGTTTGGAAAAGGAAGGAAAGACTACGAGATGGAGAGTGAGTCTTGATACATGGAAAGAGGAAGTCAGGTTGTGTGATGGTTAAGAATGTAGATGAAAAAGCCTGAGGAACACGAAAAGGCAAAATAAGTGAACATGAGATATGCTATTTGGTCTTTTAAATTGTTTGAAAATTATCCAGTTTGACAAAATATAGAGAATTCACACAAAAATGCGTGTAAGAATTTCGAGTGATGTTTCATATTTGCATAACTTGGTTTCCCCTGTCTCTTGCACACCTCGCTCGTTCCTCTCACTTGCCTATCTCACTTTCTCACTTCCCTTCACTCCTTTCACTTTCCCCACTTCCCTCACTTTCCACACTTCCCTCACTTCCTTGCCTTTCATTTCCCTCACTTCCATTCACCTCCTTCAGTTTCCTTATTTCCTCCACTTCCTCTCACGTGCCTTCCTAACTTCCCTTCTCTTCTCTCACTTTCACTTACCTTCCAAGCTTCCCCATCTTGTCACTTCCTGTCACCTTCCCTCCTCATTTCCTCTCGCTTTCCTTCATTTTCCCCCTCTCATTTCTATTCACTTCCCTCACTCTCCCTCCCTGCCTTCACCCTGCTTCTCACACGTTACCCTGCCTCAATAGTTCATTAACAGGTGCTCACAAGCCTTGGCCCGACTGCCTGGAAGAAGCTCAGACAGGCACACTCTTTTGATCTCATGTCTTACCTTAATAGACCTGGGGAACTGACGGCCGAAATGAGAGAGGTTGGCTGGAGTGAGGGTGTTTTATCAATTAGGAAGCAATTTTGAGGACAGGTAATTATGTTTTTAAAGCTGACTACACCTGGAGAGGAAGAGAAGACCAAACTTTAAACTCATTATCATCACTGTAACCAAATTTTTCCATACTGACAGAGGGTGGGGATCTTGACAGCAAGCCTCTTCATTCTCCTCATTACAGTTACTTTACTTTCATTATAATCAGTCTGCCATGAACCAACTTTAGTCAACCTTGGAAGAATAGTGTAATCAGAGGGGTAACTATAATTCTACCCAATACCTCCTGCCTAAAGTCTCTCGCAGATTGATTAGAATTGTCTAACAGTTTTGAAAATACAGCGGAATTGAGTTCACCATTTTGCTAGGGTATGAGGACAAGAATCAGCGATCGCGACGTCCCTGTGACAGTGCAACAAGGGAGGGGACGCGTTTCTAACTCCCTCTTCCAACCCTTTTTAAACCTCCGATTGCGACGTTTATAGGTCCTCTGGAGGCGTAGTTCCAGAGGAGAAAATTACGGGAATAATATCACATTTGATGATGATGATGATGGCGAGTCGAACATTGAAGTAATAAGGACAGGTAGATGTATTTAGATGAGACACCTGAAGAAAGATGACGAAGGAATTAATCACAAGGAAGAGAAAACAAGGCAATCACAGTGAAGAGAAGTTAGGGGAAACTTGAGAGGAAAGTGCCAAGAAGGATATTTTGGGAGGGGGGGGGGCGATGTGATACGAGAAGGAGGCAGGGAGGAAATTGTTGGAATGTCTCTATCAACTTGGGTCAGGAAGGGGCGAGGAGGGGACGCTGAGATATGAAGTTGTGTCTTAATGTGACCTGGTGATTCTAATAAATTTCCTTTAGTATAATGACCTCTTTTTAATATTTCGCACCTTGTAATGAATTTTTTAAAGGTTTAGATCATACCTCTTCGCCATTGTGGTTCTTCTGTCACCAGCTGAACCACTGTAAAAATTTGTTTTGATTTACATGGCTGGTTAACAGTACTACACATGGATATAAAAACACGTGAAGGGGAAATTATGGAAATACTTTAAAGAGAGAAGTGGAGAAATGGAAAGAATTGAAGAAGTGGAGAGAAATGGATAAATGGAAAGAAGTGAAGTAGAGAGAAATGGAGAAATGGAGAGAAGCAGAGAGAGATGGAGAGAGGTGGAGAGAAATGGAGAAATAGAGGAGTGGAGAGAAACTGAGACATAGAGAGAAATGGCGAGAAGTGGAGAAGTGGAGAGAAATGGAGAAGTCTACAGAGTGAGGTGAAACCACTGCAATCTGGGGTAATTTGCTCTAACCAGACCACTCAGGGCTACGACACTCCTTCGCCATTAAGTTAGTTAGCAGCAGGAGTCACAGCGAAAGAGAGAGGCGGCGGGTCTCAAGTCCTCAAGGAAGAGACTAGTTAGATTCATTACCTGTCGTCCCATCACATTACCTGTCGTCCCATCACACTCTTGGCTCTTCACAAAATCTCTAACTTTCATAATTTTTTTTACTGTCTTTTCGTCCTATCTAACTTTCTCCTTGATACCACCAGACGATTTTATTTAGCTGTGAGAGGGCTTTTTGATCCAGAGGGTTAGGTGTAGTTGAAGAAAATCGTCTGGTTGAAGTATGGATAAATTCAACAATGGTGTTCTTGGGATGAAGAGGTTAAGATACGTGAAATACTTATAATTCTAATCCCTAGAATTTCTTCTTGCTACCGTCATCTACTGGATAGATAGATAGATGGATGGATGGATAAGTGGATGGATGGGTGGATGGATGGATGAATAAAAAAGAATGGATAGATGGATAGACTGGTGGATGGATGGATAGATGGATGAATAGGCGAATGGATCGATAGATGGATGGATGAAGATAATTTTTTCATCTTCAAAACCCATCACTTTATGGATGTGCCAAAAATTACCTTTCCCTCCTCTGTTTCATTCCTGACATTTTCTTCTTGGGCTGTGTTGCCTTTAAGTCTCTGGGGAGGTGACACTTCTCTGTTCTGAGCCTTCCACTGTGTACTTTGTCCTTCCCTCTGTTCCTCTCTGTGTTATCCATCCCCTTCCCTCTCTCCTGTCTTCTCTGTCTCTTTCCTGTGTCCTTTGTCGTCGTCTCTGTACGTCTCTATCTTTTCTGACTTCTTCGCTTCCTCCTGTCTTCTCTATCCCTTCACTTTCTCTTCTCACTTTCTGAATTCCTGTTTCTTCTCTCGCCTTCCACTTTCCTTCTTTCCATCCTCTCTTCTCTCTGCCTTACCTTTCATTCTTCCCTCCTCTCATCTCTCATTCACTACTTTCGCATCTCTCATTCTCTTTCTTCTTTATTAATTTCCACCTTCCCTATTTCCCTCCTTTCTTCTCTCTGCCTCTCCCCACATTCTCTTTCCCCTCTCATTTCTCACTCTTCATCTTCCCACGCCTCCACCCACTCTCACACCCTTTGTGCTTCCCTTCCCTTTAACCTCTCGTTCTTTCAGTTCCTCTGCCCTTTACATCCTATCAGCATTCCCACGGTGCTGGAGAGGGACGCCTTCACGTGGTCGCACCTATATCACTGGGTGGCTCCACTGCCTGATTATACAAACGTTTCTTAGCTCCCTCCCTATCCCCTAAAGGAGGATAGTGGAGCGTAGGAGGAGGCCAGCTCTAGCCTGCAGCGCACTGGGTTCACATTCAGATGAGCCTGGGGTTGGAGCTAGTACTATCCTCCTCACTCTCTGCCGTCCCTCTCCCTGTTCACACATACCCTCTTCAGTGGACCATATTTCGTTCTTCGTGCCTCTAGATGATTGTAATTAGTTTGGGAGTGATATTTTGAACTAGGAGATTAGGTAAAGCTTTCAATGACTTATTCACAGCAAAATTCTCTCTCTTTGTCCGTGCGTAAGTGTGTGTGTGTGTGTGTGTGTGTGTGTGTGTGTGTGTGTGTGTGTGTGTGTGTGTGTGTGTGTGTGTGTGTGTGAACTCAAAGAACGAGGTCAAGGTCTAACTGAGCAAAAACTATGTACACATATTTTAATCAACATGGACAACTACGCCTGTAAAATTTTAGACTCTGAAAAACTCGTTCCTAACTTTAGCTCACTTTTTTTTTCCTAGGAGTTTTACAGCCGCTGTTGTAAATGGCAGAGCACACAGCCAGGCAGACACATGGACGATCCTGCTGTCTGCCAGTTTGTATCTTGTTGTTATTTACGTTTTCAAGGGAGATGTAAATTGTGATGTTGGTATATTGTGGTGGTGATGGTCGTGGTAGTAGTAGTAGTAGTGGTTGTAGATTTAGAAGTAGTAGTAGTAGCATAACCGAGCACTGGAGCCACATGTATATCAGTACCACCACATGAAGGCACCCATCTCCAGTACCCTAAATAAACGTAATAAGGACACTTCTTTATTGAGTTGGCACAATAATTTAGATCAAGCTTACTTTCCGGTTGTCCTATGGGTGAACAGGGTCAAGGGGGGAAGCAAATTTTGTCTAGGAGTCTGACCAGCACAAAAATCGAACTCGGACCATATCAGTTGCGAGTTAGATGAGTTAACCACTGTGCCACTGACTCCCCCAGTAAGGGTTTATTAGGGACGAGTGTGGGAGTCCAGCTGAGCATGAGGGGGGAGGGGAGAGAGGAGGGCGGAGGAGAGAGGATGGCCGGGGAAGGGGGAGGTGAAAGAAGGGAAGGAGAGACGGGATGTGGGGGAGGGGATTGGGGAGGGGAAAGAGTGAAGGGGAGAGGAAAGAGGAAGGGTGTTAAAGGGTAGGGGTGGGGATGAGGAGGGGGTAAGAGAGAAAGAGAGACGGGGAGGGGGGGTCAGGGAGAGGGGTGGTGGATTACGGTGGGGGATAAACTGAAGATAAATGAGGTTGGCTAGGCGAGGGGGGTGGTGATGATGACAGATTGGTGAGGCCAGAGAATCGCACACACTAAAGAGCCAACAGACGTCACAAAGAACCGCGTTGCTGATAAATCGAGAGAAGTTTTATGACGGCAGTGAAGACTAATTGTTGTTTATAATGAAGGTGAAGAAACTAATGGCACCTGACTGCCTCATTAACACTCTCAGGCTTCTATCATTCCTTCTCTAGTTAAGGAAGTCATTTAACATTACTTCGAAAAATTACTAGAGTTGTCCTTACCTTGAGATTGTTAATGTTACCTGTATTTACACTCAGGTTATTGTGGCTAGTATTCTTGTTGGTTAAGCTCCTTAGCACCTCTTCCCTAGCGATTTATTTTTGGATATGACTGGTTAATATCCTTTCCGTCGTTATTTAGGCAGTGTATGGCGATATTGCAAGGATTAATATACCCGGTAACATAGGAGAGGACAGTGACGTGTAATAAGCAAAATAAATCGCTTAGGTGTGTGTGTGTGTGTGTGTGTGTGTGTGTGTGTGTGTGTGTGTGTGTGTGTGTGTGTGTGTGTGTATCATAAACCCACATCCCCCAGTGTTTATCTCGTCCCTTTGACAATGACATATCTGCTTCGACTTGTGTGTGTGTTGCCAGGCCACGCCACCCCCACAAGGTCTCTCCCGTCTCTTATCTTCCCTTATCTCTTAGTTTTTCTTATCTGTTTTCTGGTCCAGTCTCTTACCTTCTCTTATAAAATATCTTCTCTACTCTCTCATTTTCTTACCTCTTAACTTCTGTCTCTAACCTTCTTATCTCTTAGCCTCGTATTTTTATCGTCCCTTAACACCTTTCTTATCAGGAGTGCCTTTCATATTGTAGTAAATTCAGCAGAGATCTTGCCTAATAAAGTAGTAAAGCTGGGCTAAAGATCGTATACTTAACCCTAAAATTGCTAAGTGAAGTGCAGATCCCTAATTATGACGGTCATTTATGAAACGCCTGTGGATATTAGGTATGATTAGCCTGCATCCCACATTACACAGTGCAGTCAGCAACCCTATAGGAAGGCTGAGCACGTTCCCTCTGACTAGTTTGCCTAAAAAATAGGGACCTTGATTTCCACATAGCGGTTTAATATTTAAGTACACGATATAAGTCTTCAGCCTCTTACACTTATATACTTTATCGTCTTTTAGTCTATCTATCTATTGCCAGACGCCTCAATCCCTTAAGGGGTGGCCACAAACAAATCGCCTCATTGTCGTCCTGTCCAACTCCATTTCACTGCCCTGCTCCCAGCTCACATCTCCCTGCCTCATATACCTCTTCACTCCATCCCTCCACCTCATCCTTGGCCTCCCCCTCACCTCATTATATCTCCCTTTAGGGCGAAACTAAAACTAAATCTGCCGGATCCCTTTTAATAACTACTTTCGTGTGAGTTCATCATGCTTATTTTTCCCCTGTCCTTTCATTTTAGGCGATTTTATTCATTTAAAGAAGCACCTCTAGTTATGAATGAGTTAATGAAGCCACACTTTACAGATTCAGACTTTTTCAACGTCCCTGATTATTTTTTTGGTAATAGTTTAAAGGCTTTTGTATAATTTCATGGCGGAGTTGAAGCAGCATCTGTCACTACATAAAAAAAATAATTAAAAAAAAAAAAAAAACTTGTGGCGGAACTGCAGCTGACAGGCGTGCACACAAACTCACGCAGCATTTTTTTCCCAATGATATGATTTTCTATTTTATGGTGTGTGGGTCGTGGTGTATTGAGTGACAGGCGGCCGTGTGGTGTGGCCTCATTAGGGTAATCGCCCTGCTCTGCCCTTGTGACGGACGGGGGTCAGAGCCATTGATTATATGCCCATTAGAGTTATTGGGATATTATTTTATACATGGAACGTAATTATATCACTGGAATAGACTGATAGATAGATAGATAGACGGATAAATCGATTGATGGATAGATAGATCAAGAGACAAGTAGATAAATAGATAGATAGGTAGATGAATAAAGAAGAAGCATAATTAACTAAGACGACTAAATTGATCACACAACTACACTACGATTCTTCCCAAGCCTAATTTTCCACAGCATCACATCTCTAATGCATTTCTTCACCACTCCATTGTTCTTCATTTCACCATCCCACCCAACACTCAGCTTAATTTTTCAACTTCATTATTCTTCGCATCACTACATCTTCATCACACACACAACATTTCATCACTCACATCACCATCACATCCACACCTCTACACTTCATCATACACATCGCCATTGCATCCACACCTGTACACTTCTTCACCCACGTCATTACCACACTCACACCTCTACATTTCACCACTATCATTCTCCACATGACCGAAATTCTGCCACATCCACAGCGCACCATTTCATCATTCACATCACCATCACACCCACACCTCTGCCTTTCACCAGTCCATCATTTTCCACGTCATCACACCTCCACCACACCTCCTTCACCACTTCACCACATCTCCCTCACCACTTCACCACACCCTTTCTGTAGTGCCTCCTCCAGGTGGGTCCAGAATCGACCTCCATTGTGACCTCAGGAGCTCACAAACAAGTCGCCATCTTTGTCTTACTCCACAAACAAGGGACTAGAGGTGTGCTATTGTGTTTTTTTCCTGTGTGTGTGTGTGTGTGTGTGTTATTATGTTACTGTGAGTGTTTTACGTGAGGGAAATTTCGTTTGTGAAGTGTGTGTTTCTATGAGTGAGCTGTTGTGTAGTGTGCATGTGGTTAAATTTATATCATACCAACTCAAGTTCCTCATTACGTTTAGAGGATTTCATGTTTTCTTGTCCAACATATTTTATCGTGTGTTAGTCGGTTTTCTTCTCATATTGTTGTAAAGTTTGCTCCGTTTCATTTCAGCATTTTCCTCTCCTTCGTTTCTCCCTTCTATGAGTCTCAGCTATTCTTGTTTGTCCCTTTGTTCACCTCTTTCTCCTGTGCGTGTTATATATTTGGAGCTAAGTTACTTTTCGCTCTTAGTTTGCACTCCTTTCTACTCCGCTTGTTTCACCTCACTGTCTTCCTCCTCTTCGTCTTTCCCTTCCGTAATTCTCTCATTCTGATTCACTTCACATCCCTGCCGCACCAACTCAGCGTTCTGCAATTGCCTCGCTTGCAGCTCAGTCCTGGCGCGGTGCAACTCCCTGCAAACTAAGGCAATCAGTCGTAAGTGCATTTTCCCTCACTTCGTTGGGCTAGCAATCTCCTGTCTGTCACACTTCCTTCAAATTCGTGCTGTCCTATTCCCCAAGAGAGTTCTTCCCTATTCTATTTCAGTCCGGCAGTATTCGTAAAAAAATGAATTGTTGTATTTAATTTGCAAATGAAGATGTATTTTATAGTGTTTACGATGCTATTTTGCCCTGAATTATCCTGCTTTATAGGTGTATTTCTCAGGGTGTAACTAACTGGTATATTTTGAGCTGATAGTCAGTTAAATCCTAAAATGAACTTCCTAATTCGTCTGGTTTTTATATTCAGTTTAATGCCTTATGACGCAACACCATTTCGGAGTAATTTGAGCACAGGGGTGGTAAGTGGCCGACTGTGAGTTTTCCATCGCGAACAAAGGCGGGGACAATGGCAGAAAATTTGGTTAAAGGGAGACATGAAAAGGCTTTTACTCGCCTTTCATAGCTGGCCGAGGGCGCCTTTAGACTAACCTACAGCATTCCACCTTCTTCACCCCTTCTCTTTAATGAACCTAATATAAAATGCGAATTTCCTATGCGTATTGCAGGATACTAAGAAGAGAAGTAGTGAAGTATATGAACCCATTCACATCAGGTATACAGTACATTATTTTGAAACAATTCTGTCTTTAAGAATGTAAGGTGCAGCTGGAAATTCTCTCTTACTTTCTTTCTTTCTATTTCTTTCTTTCCTTTTTTTTTTTTTTTTTTTTTTGTGACTGTGTAGTAATTTTTTTCTCCTAGCACTCTCTCCCTCACCCCGCCCTCACCACCGAGCGCCACAGACCCTCCAGCATCCACAGGGGTCCCGTCCGCATCCTCAGCATCCACTTAGCCACAGAGACCCCAACCCTCCAGTCTTTAGGAGCCACAAACCCCCTCTCAGCAGAAACAGACACCCCTACCCTACCCCTATTTACAACCCACAGACCCCTCTCAGAAGCCACAGACACCCCCACCCCAACCCCTCACCCAACCCCAGTACCCCGAAGTACCCTTTCAGCAAGACTAGTAGCTTTATTTCCGGGTTGGTAATGAGACGTCTGAGCAACACCACACTCTCTACACCAACCCTGATTTATGGTCACAACTCTTGCCCTCGGGTCTCCTAATATTTTTCTTATCTTTTTCCATTCCTTTTTTTGTAGCACGTTGTTTTTTTCTTTTTTCGTTGTTCCTGTCAGATGGAAGAACTCTGCCCACGTATGGAAAAGTTGGTAGTTGTATTTGCTTAAGCCAAAAAGAGTTCAAATTAGGGTAAAACCTTGTATCTTCTGAATAACCAACTTATCCATAACTGTGCATAATTACTCCCCTTGTGCATTTCACGGCACCATAAAATCAAGACACCATTAGATGATTTTTATTTATGCTAGAGCGAAGATTTATTTCTCTATATTTTCCTCTTTCTATACCTGCAAGCTTTGTTATCATTAATCTCTTCAATACGATGGCATATATAGAGCCTCCTAACCCTACCCTGTAAACATCACCCTCCCACATAATCCCAGAGTTCTTCAGTTCAGCTCCCTGCTCCCTATGGCTTGTTAACTCCTGATTTACAGCGTTTTATAATTGCTTTTTTGTGACGAGATACTGTGATGATCATTTAGTTTGTCTTCATTATTATTATTATTTACTCCTACCTCTATATAACACTTTCCTCTCACTTAATTCTTTACCTTTTCTTCATAACCTCATTCTTTGATTATTCATTCTTTCTTTCCTTATGTTCTCATTCTGTAATGGTTCACTGTTACTTTCCCCTTCCTTTCCTCCTCCTCCATCTCATTTCATCGATCATTCACGGGTTCACAAATTTTTTCAACACCTCCCTCCTTCCTCATCTTATTCCTCGACTGATCTTTGCTTAACATCCACTACCACCCCCTTCCCTTCCACCCCCTTTCTCCCCCCTCCCCTTTTATCCCCCCTCCCCCTCCCCCCTTCTCTTCCTCCTCCTTTCTCACTCCTCACCTCCCGCCTTCCCCCACCTCTCAGGTCTCTCCCTCTCCTCTCACCCTCCCTTACCTCCCTCGCTCACGTCCCTCACCCCTTTCTCTCCTTCTCTTCCACTCCTCACCTCACTCCATCTTACTCCCCTACCTCTCTCCCTCTCCGTACCCCTCTCCTTTCCTACCCCGACCCCTCTCCCTCCCCATACCTTTCCCCCTCTTCCTTCCCTCCCCCCTCCCCTCATCCCCCTCCCTCGGCTAGTCATTAAGCAGTTCCCCCTCTGTTCTGGTCGTGAATAAATCAGAGGTTGTGTGGGATCCTGCGAGATGGGAGTCAGGGCAGTGTATACCTTGTGTTAATTACCAGAGAGGTGGGGGAGGGGTGGAGGAAAGGAGGGAAGATCTGGAGGAAAGATGGAGGGAAAGAGGGGAGGAGGTCGGGAGAGAGAGAGAGAGAGAGAGAGAGAGAGAGTGGGGGGGGGGAGGCAGGGGAAGGAGGAAAGGCGAGATGGGAGTCAGGGAAGTGTACACGCGTTAATTACCAGAGGGGAGGGGGAGGAGTGGAGGGAAAATTTGGAGGAAAGACGGAGGGAAAGTGGAGGGAAGAAGGGGGGAAAAATGGAGGAAAGGAGGGAAAAAAAGAAAAGGGAAACAGAGGGATGCTGGGGGATGGGAGTCAGAATAGAATGAAGAGGGAGGAAAGGAGGGAACGAGGGAAGATTTGGAGGAAAGAGGGAGGGAAATGTAGAGAAACTGGAAGAAAAGTAGGGGATACGGTGGGGAAAAAGAGGGAAGGGAAAAATGAGAGAGAGGAGCGTCAGGACAGGATACACTGAGGTTATTTATCAGAGAAGAGGAGGGAATGGAGGGAAGGAGGGAAAATTGGAGGGAAAGTGGAGGAAAGATGAAAAGAAAAAGGAAAAGAAGAAGAGGACATGGAGAGGGAATGCAAGGAAAGAGGGAAGCCTGGAGAGAAAATGAAAGAAGAGGGAGAGAGGAAGAGGAAATGGAGAGGGGAATGGAGGGAAGGAGGGAAGATTGGAGGGAAAATGGAGGAAAGAGGAGGAAAGGAAGAGGAAATGGAGGGATGCTGAGAGATGAGATTCAGGACAATGTATACCTTTAATTACCTGAGAGGGAGGGGATGGGGGAGGGGAATGAGGAAAATAGAGGAAAATGGAGGGGAAATATAGGGAAACAGAGGGAGACTCGGAGAGAGAGAGGAGAGGAGGTAGGAAAAAATGAGAGAAGGAGGGGAGAAAGGTGAGAGATAAGAGTCAGGACAAAGTACACCTAAGTTGATTACTGAGATCCCACGTAATTTCATCCACACCTTTTCACTTTACCTTGGCCTCTCTCATCCACAAAACATCAACATCACGTCATATCATCTACATAATCCGATGTACCGCACCCCACCACATCTCATCTCATCTCGCATATTCCCCCCTCACATCAACTCACCTCACAAAGATCCCCTCATTCACTTCTTCCCTCCTCATCCACATTTCATCAGCATAACCCGTCTCATATCACATCATCTACATAACCCGACACACCTAAGCACACACATATCACATCTCACCCCATCTTATCTCTCCTCCCCTCCCCTCACCTCCCCTCACTTCCCCTCACCTCACCCGTGTCCCCTTATCCACTTCTCCTCAACACAATCTGACTCATATCACATCATCTCCATAATCCTACACAACTGAGCTCATACATTTCACTCCTTCACGCCTTACCCTTTAGTCTTGTCCAAATATTTGCCTTTGCTCCTCTCCCTCCTTCCCTCCCTTCCCCCTTTCTCTCTCCCCTTTCCTTCTTTCTCCCATTACTTCCTGTCTCTCTCTCTCCTTCCCTCCCTCATTCGTCCTTGCATTCTTTCTTCCTTTCCTTCTCGCCTGCAATTCTCCTCGCCCTTCCCTCGTTTTCTTTCGTCCCTTACTTCCTCTTTTGTATTTTTCCTTCTGTCTATGCCTCCATCCCTTCCTCTCTCCATTCCTCCCTTCCTTCTTGTTTTCCTTCTTTTTTTTTCCTCTCTGCACATTTCTCCTCTCACTCTGTCCCTCTTTCCCTCCTCCCACGCTGTTTTCTTATCTCCACTTGCATTCTCCTCTCCCTCCCTCCCTCTGTTACTCTCACAATACAGCCAAACTTTCAACATAAGTTCCGTAAGTTCTATACAATATCCCTCATGAATTTCTCTTTATAAATCAAATAACTTATCAAACAATCTCTCTCTCTAACTCTCTCTCTCTCTCTCTCTCTCTCTCTCTCTCTCTCTCAAACACACACACACACACACACACACACATTCCATTTTTAATTCTTTCACTATGATGATTTTTCCAATATATTTTTCCAATCACCAAACACTTTTCAGCTTGCTATTTATACCTCGGCCTTTTTTGTGTGTGTCCGACTCTTGACATAGATTAAACAGTCCTTATCTTGAGGCCCAGCAGTTCTCCTACGTACCATACACCCCCACATGTCACCACTTCGGCGCTAACACCCACCGTCCTTTCATCCCTTTCCTAAAATAATGTCTTTGTTTAATATTTTATATACTCCTAATCTTGCTACCTCCAAACACATTTTTTTTTTCTTTTTTTTCTGTTTTTTAGCTTTGGCAAGACCCCTCGACATGAAAGGGTTAAGCACATGCAGCATAAAAGTATGTATGTGAAATTTGGGGGCACCACACACACACACACACACACACACACACACACACACACACACACACACACACACACACACACACACACACACACACACACACACACACACACACACACACACACACACACACACACACACACACACACGAGTGCTTTGGCATACACACACACAAACTCCTACATGCTTTTCAGTTGGTAGTGTGCAAAGAGGCAGGAAATGCAAACTGACAGTGTAAATATGTTCACGACAGTATAAAAGCGTGGTGACTTGGCGAGTCGAGAGCACACGCACACGCATACGCACACGCACATGAATACCTACACACACAGGTATACACAAATAAACACCCAAACAAACAATTATTGACACACACACACACACACACACACACACACACACACACACACACACACACACACACACACACACACACACACACACACACACACACACACACACACACACACACACACACACACACACACGTAAGCACCCCTAACAAGCGACGGTTAAACACGAAGCACTGCATATTAAAATGAGTCTTTGTACCTGCAGTTAAAATGAAACACCTGCCATCATCTTTTTCATGCGAGGACGTGAAGTAACCAATTATTTTATATATGATGGTGTTACTGCAGATTGTGTTGCGTGTAAGAGGATTAGCACTGCCTCCCTCATGTCCAATCCTCCCATCCCTTCATCAGACTAAGTGCTTGTATCACTGTTTTCTCTTTTGGTACCGTGATGTTATTTTTAAGCTGCTCATCCTACCATTAGATTATTTCATTCAGCTTAAGACTTTTCAATCTGGAGGAGTTAAATACCAACCTCTATTAACCTTTTTGCCTGTGAGAGATCTTGCTAAAGGATTAATCTTGTGACCTTATAAAACATGAAATATAAAAGACATAGCCGTACTGAAGGGGTTATTGTTACCAGCAGGAGGGCAATTGATTCAGTTTGTTTTTTAGGAAAGAAATTAATCATGCTGACGATCTGGCTATCCGTTCCTACTGTAGTCGCTGATTCACCTTTGCAATATTGCTTTTACATTATCTCCTTTCTCTTTTCCTTTGTATCGTCCTTATCTCTTTATCCCTTTCTTTCCCTTCCCTCTCTCCTTTTCTTTCTTACCCCCATCTCTTTCTCCCATCCTTGTTCCTCTTCCTTCCTTTCCTTTTAGATACCTTTCTTCTTTCCTTCTCTTGCTTTCTGACTTTCTTCATTTCTCATATTCCTTTCGCTCCACACTCTCCCTCTCTTCCTTCCCTCTCTAATTTCATTTTCTTTTTCCTCCCTTCCTTCCCTCTCTTTCTAATTTCCTTCTTTTTTCCTCCCTCCTCGTGTCTATCGTTTGCTGTTGCCCTTCCAGCGTTTCAGTCTCCCTTCTCAGTGCCAGACTAATGATTCACCCCTAGTTAATTATTGCCCTCAGTCACCCTCTGGCCATCTCACTATCACCCTTTCTGCATTCTCTGCCTCCCAGACTTTCTCTGTTTTTGCTTCTTTCCTCTCTTATCTCTCCTTTCATCTCCTCTCTGTCTCTCTGCAGTGTCTGCCTCCCTTCTCTCCTTTCTGTACCGTGTTCCCTCTGCTTCTTCTGTACATCATATAGATTGTTATTCTATAATTTGTTTCATTTTGTCTCCTCATCTCTTTCACTTTCACTGATGTCACTTTCACCCTTCTTCCACCTCTCTCTCTCTCTCTCTCTCTCTCTCTCTCTCTCTCTCTCTCTCTCTCTCCCTCCCTCTCTCTATGTTACTTTACAACTGTTTCTCACGTGCAAAATCTCGTTTTTCTACCCTTTGCTGTTCTTCGTTTGCTCCCTAACGTCTTTCACTTCTATCGATGTTTTCTGTTTTTCACACTCCATCCATTTCTCTCTCTTTCTATCCACCTATCTCTCTTACCCAGCAGCTCTCCATCCATCCCTCACGTCCCCCATCCATCTCACTGGCATGCCCATCCCCCTCTCTCTGTTTGCCATCCGTCTTTCTCCTCGTTGTCTCTTTTTCACACACACACACACACACACACACACACACACACACATCCAGAGTGAGAGAGTGAGAGAGAGAGAGAGAGAGAGAGAGAGAGAGAGAGAGAGAGAGAGAGAGAGAGAGAGAGAGAGAGAGAGAGAGAGAGAGCAACATTAATCAGTGTTTGCATGTTGAAGTATGCAATATGGAAATGGAGAACTGAAGTAATTAAGGACTTTACTAAAATTATTGATATGTCACTGTTATCTTTTACTCCACGTAATTCTTTAAAACAGCAAAATAGCCAGCGAAATTGTAGCCGATAGTAGGCAACGCATGTCACTTTCATTCAGAGTTGTTACTCCGCGTTTGGTAAAAAAAAGAAAAGGGAAAAAGCTCTTGTCTCATAAATCACTTGGTTGTTTCTTGAGCTTCGTCTTGACTGCTACGGCCGCGTCTTTCCCCATTTTGATCAGGTTAATGCCAGACGATTTTATTTAGCTGGGAGGAAATCATACGGGCCTGAGAGTGTTAATAGGGGTATGGTTAACCCACTCATGCCCGGACAACTCTATTATTCCTCTCCATCTATCGCCAGACGCGTATAGTCAGTTGAGTGTGAGTCATAGGAGCCTGATTGTTCATTACACGCACCAGGATTGCTTTACCTCCATGGAAATACACAAGCAAACCCTCACCCAAACCCCCCCTCACCCACCACACCCTCACCCCCAAAACCCCCACTCCATACCCTCACCCCTAAACCCCCTCATCCACTCTTCCTTCACCCCCAAGCTTCCTCACCACATCCTCACCCGAAAACCCCCTCATCCACTTCTTCCTCACTCCGAAACCCCCTCACCCTCGCTGACCTCCGTGACCCCCTTACCCCCATCTCCCCCACCCTATGACAAACTGTGGCCTCTCAGCATGTGGACAGCAGGGAAAAATATTGCTGTCCACGCACAATATAATACAGCAGGCGATACTGTTCGTGTGAAAGGTAATTTTTGTTATTAATTATTTTGTCAGAATTGTTGTACTGTGAAAGAGTGTAAAATATTAGCTTGTTTGTTAAATACATGGCTTTCATAATCTGTCTATCTACCTATGTGTATTAATCTATCGTTCTATTTATGTATCTGTATAAGTTTGTCTATCTCTGTCTATATCTATTGGTCCATCTATCTATCTTTCTACATATATACCTACCTATACATATACAAAATCACAACACGATCTAAGAAGCCTCTCAAAATGGAAAAGAATAATACGCCACTATCATTTTTCTCACCCTATAGAAACACAATAACTCTCAAATATTGTAAAGTATATTCCATGAGAACTCGAAAGTGGCAAATCATAATATTTTCATTTTCCCTCCCTAATTTCTGTAATCTAAAAAATGAAAATAAATTAAAATATTCATGGGGGGACTCTCGTATCTGATTGCTGGAAATTGCCAACTGAACACTTCAAAGACCCTGGCCATTAACGCTGTATTTTGTGGATGAGGGTTTTTCTGCGAGAGAGGACGCGAGGGAAATGAATTAATTAGGCAGAGAAAACTCAATTAGCAGAGGGAAAATTATCATGAAGGAGTGGAGTCTGGAACGGAGACCAAGACATTAAAATTGATTCCCCAGTGACGCCCTGCAGTGAAAATCTCTAGTCTGTTCACTTTAACTATACCCTTTTTACTCTAACTTGGCCTAATATAGTCATGATAATAGACGAGCACTCAAATTTGATGTTCAGCTGTGACAGTAAATGAACATTCGAATCTGATGCTTGTCACGAAGAAGTCCTATGGAAAGGTAGGTCAAGAAATTGGGAAGGTGGTGGCGGTGGCAGGAGGGTCGATGCTATGATGGAAAAAAGAAAGGAAGAGAAGGTGAGGAAGAAGAAAGAGAGGAGAAGATAGATACATGGATAGATAGATAGGTCGATAGCTTGACAGACAGGTAGACAGAGATAGGTAGATAGATAGATAAACAGGCAAATATAATGATGCCTGATGGTCAGTTACTTAAGGCCACTCAGAACAGGTTATAGTATCATGTAAAAGCCAAAATTGCAACTGGACATAGACGAAGTATATTCCTTTTATGACAAGTTAAAATTAATGTCTTGAGCCTCTCCAAAACTCCACGT